>NW_010292375.1:0-2398 GCF_000700745.2 Antrostomus carolinensis | reverse complement strand
AAGGCAACTGTAAAGAAACAGTGGTGTGTTGGGGAAAGGAGACTTGTCAGCACAGTTAGGAATGTCTTAATATTTTCATAGTGTCTATACACACAGAGAAGTTTAAGAAGTTAATTAAGTAGTAAAAAGAAGACTCTCTTTAGGGAGAATGAGAGAGAGGAGGCATGTTGGCACTTTCTTCTTCCCAGAAGGAATTCTCTGCGTGAGGTGGGATTTCTATTGCCCACCATGGAACTCCTGCAGAAAGACTCCTTTCCTCATGGACAGCTGAGATTTACGGAGAGGCAGGCACACGCTGTAAGATGCTACTGCTTAGTGGTCAGGCAAATCTTCATAAAGTTTTCATCATAAGTAAGGAACACCACTTTTATTTTTATTTATTGGTATAAGAAGCACTGACATCCATCCCAAAGCACAGACAGTGCCCTACTGCACTGGTGCTGTGCATGCACCTAAAATCGGGACTTTTGCTGCTGAGGGGCTTGGACTCTGCTCACCCTGGTTTTCACTGGCTAAACTTGTGCATGGAGGCTCAATTCTTCATCTGCTGCTTTTATTCAATGCTCTACAACTCCTCATACTACTGGTCTGACTGTAGGGAACTGGAGGAGATTAAGAGGTGCAGTGGAGGAAGGGTCATTTCCATGGGATATGGATCTGATATCCCATTCTGCTCATCTCCTGTGGCAGGGCAAAGCAAGGATTTAAAAAAAAAAAAATAATCTAGCATTTTTTTTTAAATAAGGAAGGAATAATCCCCAGGGTGGGTGACATTTACTCCTTTAAAAGTCCCAGGTTTGGTAGGTTGAAGGTGTCAGGGGAGACTGATACAATCTAGGTCATCTGCCAGAGCCCAGCTGTGGTCAGTAAATCATTATTATCTAATGGCTATCAGGTAGCCTATATGAAGTGATTTGGTCTCTTCCAGGCTCCCAGGGGGTAAATGTTCACCCTACAAAACTGCTGGTGTAATTGGTGTTAATTGTCAGTGTCAGCAGAGGCTGTGAGATGCTCACTGCTTGTCAGGGCTGAAGCACATGGGTAGAGAATCATAGCAAATGCTCTGCTCCCTTTAGCAGATACCAAGTAGACAAACCTGAGCTATCAGTCTACAGGCTGTCAGTTCTACAATAAATGAGTAAATAAATAAAATAAAAATAAAAAGTGAAAAGTTTCAGGCTGCTTGTGAGCTATAGACAGGCCTGTAACAGCTGAAGTGCTTCACCAAAGCCATTGCCTCACGAGTGCACTGGAGGTGCTGTTGACTTAAACAGTACCATGGAAAAATCCAAGTCTTTCTGACCAAGGTGGAAGCTTCTTCCAGAATTTTGGAAAAGATAAATATTTTAAAGACATGCTCAGAATGGCTTCCTGTGAGAAGAAGTATTTTTATCCCATTACTTCTTCCCATCAGTTTTGAAATCCAGGGAAATGCTATAAGAAGCTCTGACCAGTTAAGGCTGGAAGGATGGTTATTATGAGTGACATGAAATAAATGAAAGACAAATAGGAAAACTCACCTGGAGCATAACAGCAGGCAAGGACCACTGAACAGAGGATGAGCTAGCCTGGCAGACACAAAACTCCCTCCTTCTCTCCTGCTTTTTTTTGACAAAATCTATGGCAGTCCCATATGGTCATGGTGTTGGTGATCACCTCCCTTTTGCTCCTCATCAAACGTCAGCTGCTGTGCCAGTAGGGCCCCAAACCCAACATAAGCAGCATCCCAAGGAAGGTAGTGATTCCCTTTGCCTTGCTGAGGTGGTACCAAGCGTGGTTTGCCAGGCTCCAGTTCCATTCAGTCCCTGCATCAGGGGTGTCAGTATGTCAAAAAGAGGTTTCTTTCATAAGGGTGTTGAATTATCAGCATTTTAGAAAGATATTAAAGTCATGATCAGATTGCACATTACTATTATCAGCGTACAATAGAGGTGCATAATGACATCCTAGGGCAAGACAGAACTTAGCTCTCTCCAATAAATTATGCAATTTAATTTTATAGGTTCCCCCCACCTGCCTTTGGGCACTTATATTCCTGTCTGGGGCATTTTGGAGATGGTTTATATGGTTGTGTGGAAATGTTTCTCAAATGGCAGAGACAGTAAAATGGCTTTTCCACTATGGGTGCTACATGGCCACATTGCAGGGCTGCGTTAGGGAAAGGGCATCACAGATTTGCCTGGTTTTGCTCTAACTTAGGCTTGCCGTTTGCCGCAACATTTCAAATCCATGAGAGTCATAGACAAGTTAGTCCTAAAAGGTTATGGGATGCCAACTGGCCCCATGAAACTGCTCCATATCAGCCTGACAGCAAAATCATCTGCCTCTCATTCACATTGATTTGGGCTCTTTTTTGCTAATAAGAACAAGACGCCAGAGAGTGGTGCTTAATGGGGCA
>NW_010292374.1:291-10263 GCF_000700745.2 Antrostomus carolinensis | reverse complement strand
GTCTGAGGTAGCTGCCCCGGGTTACATCTTTATGGTCAAAAGAGTGATTCACGAGACTAATGTGACAGCTATCTAAATCACCTTCTAAAGGTGTTTATTCCTCCACAATGAGCACGGAAGTTACTTCACTCACTCACATGCTGTTTTAACAGTTACACTGGATAAAATACTATTGATTTTGCTCAAAATTTCTATTCCACAGATAAAAGACCGTGGCCTATACCTCCAGGTGGAATAAAGGAGTGGAATTCCACCAAAGTCAATGCTGCTATGACAATTTGCAGTGTTGAGAATCAAACCAGCACGTGTCCACACATAGTACTGGACAAATGTTTTTTAACTAAAATGAAAACATCTGTGTTTTCATGAACAAGTGGAGAAGTAATTTAGGTTAAATTATGATAAGGTTTAAATGATAAGAAAGAGAGAAATACCACAGCCTTCCTCCTGCAGTTTCTGCGGCTGCTTTCCACCTTGGTCAAGGTTGAACTTAGAGATAAAATATTAGGAATACACTTACAGTTTTATGTACCTTGCTGTGTACTGGAGCAAGATCCGAAGGAATATATACTACAGTTACATGGAATAATTAAAATTATGACACCAGTGCCAGAGAAGTTCCTATACAGAGACAAAACCCTTTGGTAGGTAGTGGTCTACAAAATAAGCAATTATTTTGGACTAATGGTATGGTTGGACTCCATGATCTCAGAAGTCTTTTCCAACCAGGAGATTCTATGATTCCATAATGGTAAATGATAAATGGAAAGAGCCTTAAAATATATGTAGCTTTTCAAAAAAATGTTGGATATAGAAGCTAAGGATACTTCAGCAATGGCAGAAGATGGTGTTCTACCATATGGAGAACAGCAAGGTCATCATTTTCTATGGATATAGAAATGCAAAATAACATGCAAAATCTGCATACACTGTATTTTAACAGTTATATTATTATCCTATATCCACATTTAGGAAAAATCCAGAGTCACACTGAGAACTGTGTACCCCTTCCTTGTCCAATAAAGCTACTGGTTCATAGTAAGCGCTCACTCAACCTTTGTACAAATCTGTGTCAAATGGTTTACACATGGAAATAAAAGGCACAAACTAAGCCATTATAGTCCTATTTTGATCACAACCTACTTTGATACTAGTAAAAACAGAAGAGCGAACCTTGGTTTCTATATAATTCATACATACAAGTGAGATCAGACGTAGGCCCGTGACAGTATCAAACGCGACGCTCCTATGCGAAAAAATATTAGTTTAATAAGCAAAATCAAGTTAAACCTTCAGGCCTAATCCTCACCTCCAAACTGAAATACCCCACTCTAAGGAACTGTATAATCCAATCCAAAATCTATATTAATGATTCATCAAGAATTAAACACAAACTGCTCATTTATGAAGTTACTAAACTTAACCAATAATGAAGGATCATAAATGAATGGTGATAATGAATAATTTGATTAAAGTAGCCAGAAAACTCCAAATTATTTTAGAGTTTGTAAATAAAATATATAAGTACAATAAACCATGTTAAATTACATTCACAAATTACATTTGCATGCAATCCAATCAACATTCTGGAACCAACCACTTAACCCATGCAATTCAAATTGGATTTTCACTTGCCAAGTTGGGGTATTTTCCAAAAATAAGCGCTTAGATGAACTTTTAAAAGTGAAGGGTTTAGCAGAAAGCAAAAATACTTTCATTTTTATGTAGGCCAAATGAAATCTGCAGTGGTGGATATCTCATTTAGGAAACTAACATGTACTGACTAGAAATTTTAAAGAGAAATAATATTTTCAAAATTGTAGTAACTGCTTTCAAGATAACGTCAGTGTCAATACACATTCAAATATTTGTAGAAATATTTCTATTTGTAAATGCACTGCAAGGAGCCAACATGTTGATCATGCTTAAAACCTGAGAAATAACTTATGAAATTATATAAGCACTCTGGTTATTCTATGGTTATTCTAATATTCAGAGCTTGTTCTCACTTAGAGGCACCATGACAATTTTTTTCTATTGTTTTCTGACTTTTAATAGGGACACCCATTAAAAATTTGTTCCGAAATGTCGTGAATAAAGAAAATACCTTCCGCTTTGAGACTACACACTATTTGTAAGACAGAAAGGAAATTCATTTCAGAACCTGAACACAGACAGACAAACCTACTATGCTTGTTGTGATTAGAAACTTACACCCATCGCATCTCTCTGTTTCCCTGATCACATCACACGTGAATGTCTGTGCAGGAATGAACAACGTACTAACTAACCACCCAGAAAGCCAAACTGAACTCTTCAAACATTTGTTTTCCCACCGAATATCAATTTGCAATCTATTGTGGGATACTTATTTTAAGGCATAGCTGCTGAATATATTTTTAATTAATTAGAAAGATAGGTTTGCTATTTTTATAATACCATCTGATTGAGATACTTCAAAAAAAATCACTAACAAACCATATTAAAAGGTTTCAGGACATCAAACGGTAATCACAACAGCATCTCAGCCACTATTTAACTAGAGAATCTTTCAAAAGGTTCACTGATGTAGTAACAATCTGACATATCTTGCTATGAATCCAATTGAATGTAATATGAAGTAACTCGAGTTCTTTTACACAAGCAAAAAGGCTGGTTACTCCTCGTAGGCTAGTAAACAACATGCCATGATGTGCAGTTAAAAATAAAAACACATTGCTGTTAAAACGCTTTTTTTATTAAGGTAGTTTCTCACTTTCCTTCAGCAAATAAGAAGAATTAGGGAAATGTACTTCTGCAGCATGCCAGAAATTACACATCATGCCAGAAATTACACATCATCTCACCGGCTGAACAATCTAATCTTTAAGGATAGTAAAATACTTACTATAAGTGAAGACGATCCATAAAAATCTACGCTTTACAGTTACTCTCTGAAATAACAATGCTGATTGTCACACCAAAAGTTGTATAATCCAACCACATTCAGGCCTAATAGGCAGGAGGCTGCTATTTGTTCCTGGGAAATCAGAAATAAGGGACCTGTCTCACGGAAAATCCAAGCACCCTTGGAGAAAACAAACAATGGCTTTTTAGGTCCTTAATTTTATTGAAACCATAAGACATCCACGCTTCAGTCGTCACAGATTATTTTTTTAATCCACGTATGAGAAAAGAGCAGGGTTTTTTTTTTCACAATTTACAGCAAACAGGTCCTGTAACTACAAACTGAAGTTTCGATATCCAGTGTCATCAGTTCAAATCCAGCTCTGACATCTTCAAACATTCCTCACTTGGCAGAAGTCAATATTTTTTCCATCTCTTATTTCCTCTAAGAGTAGAAAATTCAGCAATTTCATGTGCTCTCTCGTAAGATACACTGGAAGAAATGTTTGAGAGTAGTAGCAAAATTAACCAGGTTCTCATTTCTTTTTTTGCCCTTCAGGTACAGTCGGGGTGTCTTCGGCTTGCCCTGCTGCTCTTCAGTGTTGTCACTGATAGCTGGGAGATGGAGCTAGGACAGCACGAAGCAGCCAAAATCAATATTGTCGCTTTAAGAACATACTTACTTTTATCTTAAGATGTCACAACTTTCTCTCTACTCTTACTTCAGTGCTGGGTCAGATGAAATCTTTAAGGAGGTTCCATTAAAAGTTCGTTATCTGTAGCATATATGAGAGAAAACGTTGAAATTCCTGTTCTGAACATATTCCGAAGGAGGAGGTCAGGTTTGGTTTTTGAAGCATGTTCATGTCGATGAAAACTTTTTCTTTTTGGTTGCAAAAAAGGAAAATTCGGCTTTTTATTTAGGTAGTCCCTCCGTAATCTTCCAAGTTACTCGTCTCCCTTATAGTTTAATCAGACAGAGCAAAAAAAAAATCAAATATCGTATTTCCCATATGTATAAACTGACATTGTGGAGCCTTCGTTAAAGAAGTCGTTTATTTCTCTTACCACTGGGTAACTGAACATCATTTCATGTACCACCACTTTCCAACAGCCCATGAGACTTAAAAAGCTCTCTAAGTTTGAAAACCAAAAAAAAAAAAAAAAAAGTTCTGAGTTTTTCTGTACCCCAGGACGGTTTTCTTTCCCGAAGCTCAAGCCGAGAAAGCAGACAAAAGAAGCTGATTTGACTGAGCCGTGCCAAGTCTTGCCTTTTTTTTTCTTTCCTCGGCTCTCTCTCGCTCTCTCTCTCTCTCTCGCTCGCTCGCTCCCAGCATGGCAACCTTCCCGAGCAGTCTTGGCGGAGCTCCAGCCTGTGCCAGTCTGTCTGAGTTCTTGTTTTCCAAAAGATGCTCTTCGTGAATCAATTAATATATTTCAAAACAGGAAACTGTGGGTCAGTCACCAAATCTTGGCACCAAAACCCACTTCATTCTGCCAAACCGGCTTATAGATTTCATGGTTTTCCTACCTTTTACAATGGGATATAGAAGGTTTTTTTGCTCGCTGATCGTGGAGCACTGGAAGCCATTCGCTGTTCACAGTGATAAGAAATCTGTTCTCTAAAAATGTCCGCATGCGACACACACGAACAACCTGCAGTAAATCAAGATTCTTTGGAAGGCGGGCGTATGTGTAATTTTAATAAGCACCAAATACTCCTTAAAATAATATGTTTTCATTCTCTCCTCCTGAGAATCATGGGAAGATGCCAGGAGCAGGAGATGTATAGATTTGAATCGGGATGACATTCAAAAGTCGTGTACATTTTAACTTTCTAAACTCCAGCTTGAAATCTACCAGTTCTTATCAATTCCATCAATATTAAAAATCAGCTGAAAATGAATTGCAAACCTGACCCCTGGCTAAGACACAAAAAAATCTTCAGCAATCTCCACACATCCGTAGATGTCAATGATGTCATCTGTTAATTGAAAAGCACAAGTTCTTGTTGGGGCATTCACAGGAGAAATGGCTCAGCATTACCAGTTAACTTTGGTGGAAAATGTTTTGATACGTTACAAGACATGAAGGATAGAAAATGATCTTTGGAACTTCATTTGAGAGATTCTAAATGACGAGAATTCATATGAGGAGAATTAGAGGAATAAACTTTCTTTTATCTTCAAGCTATTTGTCAAGGCAAAATGCCAACTTTGTAAAACATGTGTGTTACATTAATGAGCAAAATAAATTATGCAGGGAAAAAACCCCCTTCCCTAAGTGTATAACTGGGTAAGTTCATGGACACTACTGGGCTTTCGTTAAGAGATTCGATATGGAGTCCCTGACGTTTAGGGACTAAATTGTTATTTGGTGGTTGGACCACAGTGGGATCATGTGGTCCTGCATTCACTCCCCCAACCCAATGAGATGGGATGGGAGACACAACAAAGGGGACATGGGGTTAGGAATGAAGGACAGGGAGGGTTCACCCATCAGTGATGGGCACGGGCAAAACAGATTCAACTTGGCAAAAAAAAGTCAATTTAATTTGTTGTCATTGATCTGAGTAGGACAGTGAGACACACCAACCACATCTGACAGCACCTTCCCCCACCCCTCCCTTCTTCCCGAGCTCCCATCACTTTGCTCCCCATTTCTGTCCCTTCTCCTCCAGGGCACAGGGGACAGGGAATGGGGGTTCAGTCAGTTCGTCTCTGCTGCTCTTCCCGGCATGGAAGTCTAGGAACAAAGTGTTCCAACACAAGCTTCCCATGGTTTCACGGACCTCTTGGGGCTCAGCTCCCGCCTCCGGCATGGGGACACCCACAGGGTGCAGACGGGTCTCCGGTCCAGCGCACCTCCTCCCCTCCTGGCTCTGGGGGTCCACATCTGCTCTGGCATTGAGCATCCCTGGTGTCTCAATTCAGTTGCACCTGCCCTCGGGCTCAGCTTTCTGCTCCAGTGTGGAGTCCTCCATGGCCCACACGTGGGGATCTGCTCCACTGATGAACTTCCATGGGTTGCAGAGAACCTCATTGACCTTCGCCTACTCCACAGCTGTTGAACTGGGTGTCTGAGGTTCTCTGTCCTCCCCTCCTCCTCCTTCCTCCTGGCCACGAAGCTCTCTCCTTGTTTAGGCCGATTGTTGTCTTTTGTTCAGGTCAATGGCCTCTCCTCCAGGTTCTCTCCACCTTCTTCTTTTCAGGCCAGTCCTTCCCCTCACCAATATGGATTCTCAGAGGCGTTTCTCTAGAGCTCATTGGCTCAGCCTGGGCTGGGGGGGTCTCTGCCCCCTCATACACACTCACAAACCCAACACAGGCACCAACTGACACAATCTTCCCAAAGGTTTGAGTCAGGGATAATGTTCATTTAGCTAAAAAAGGAACCAAATATTCTTCCTCAATCTAACACAGGAGCATGCTTTGGTTCTCAGGCTAAGAGAGCCCTGGAGTTAAAGATCCACATTTGCCAAAGGTCTCTGGAGAGCAGACTAACACCTGACGAGATGGCTGGGTGGGACTCTTTAGCAAGTTGTAAATCATTTCATTTGTATCTGTCCTGTTCCATCTTTGCATCAGAAACACATCTGTGATACACCAAGTATTCAGTTGCTGAATCAATATTCCTTCCTAGTAAATCAATATTTCTTCCTAGATGATCTTTAAGGTCCCTTCCAACCCAAACCATTCTATGATTCTATGATAAATTTATCACCAAATTTTGTTTCCCTTGCTCTTCTCATCTTGTTTGTTTAGCCTATAAACCAAGCTCTCCAGTCTTCACTCCAGGGTTATATCTCCATGGAATATAACGGGAGTTCAAGCATCCAGAACACATGGAGATACCTGTATGTAGTTATTTAAATTTCAGGTCTGAAACCAGCAGTAAATCCCACACTACAACTATTTCATGAAGAAGAAAAAAAACAAGGGAGGATATAAATTGTTCTACATATCTACCGTCAACAGGCCAAGAAATCAAACAAGTTAAACCAAAACAATAAAGATCTAGCTAAAGCCTTAAGAAAAATAACAGCTGCTACGTTCTGTGAGAGATTGTGTAATCATAACTACGGATTTTATTTTTTTTTACATAGGTTTATTATCCAAGCTTCAGACAGATGGATAACTGCTAGAGAGAGTCCAGCACAGAGCCACCAAGATGATGAAGGGAGTGGAGCATCTCCCTGATGAGGAAAGGCTGAGGGAGCTGGGGCTCTTTAGCTTGGAGAAGAGGAGACTGAGGGGTGACCTCATTAATGTTTATAAATATATAAAGGGCGAATGTCAGGAGGATGGAGCCAGGATCTTCTCAGTGATGCCCAATGGTAGGACAAGGGGCAATGGGTGTGAGCTGGAACACAGGAGGTTCTGCTTCAACTTGAGAAGAAACTTCTTTCCAGTGAGGGTGACAGAGCCCTGGGACAGGCTGCCCAGGGAGGGTGTGGAGTCTCCTTCTCGGGAGACATTCAAACCCTGCCTGGACGCCTTCCTGTGTGATCTCATTTAGGTTCCTGCTCTGGCAGGGGGATTGGACTGGATGATCTTTTGAGGTCCCTTCCAATCCCCAACATTCTGTGATTCTGTGATAAATCAGACATCCTCCCAAGGTTCTCCTTGCCCTGTTCCCAATGACTCCAACACATCTCCTCATGTTTTTCTCAATAGCCTCACAACTCCAGAAGAAACATCATTAACTTTAAAATTACATTTTTGCCTCAAACTATTGCACAGCGTTTCATTTCAATTAGCACCTCGCATCATTATGACAGGCTGATTTGGGGAAAAAAATACACCTATCTATAATTTTTCTATTTCTTTGTGCACTTGACAGAAAACTCCAATAAGTCAGTTTGCCTTTAGTGAAAGACCATCAGGCATCAACATGGGAACAAAAAGATGTCATAGAAATTACTGGCAGTGGAATTACCTCTGAAAGGCTATACTGCTTCAGCACTCACCATCAGAAACTCATCTTTTAATTAGTTTTCCTTCAAAAAAAAATCTATGTATTGACAAGAGAGTATTTCAGTTATATTCCAAAAAAAAATCTGTTGAACAATTTTAACTATTCCTTCCTTACTCTTACTGAAAGTAAGGCAGGAAAAACAAATATATTCCTTAGCAGCCAAAAGCTTTCCTGAAAAGAAGAGCCTTGTCAACAGGATTAAGAGCCTTATTTTATCTCTCAGTACCCACTGCTCCCAGTGCAGAGGATCTCATTTGCAGTCCCAACCCCCCTGCCAGCAGCAGGGACACCTTCCACTCGACCAGGTTGCTCAAAGCCTCATCCAACCTGGCCGAGAACACTTCCAGGGAGGAGCAGCCACAGCTTCTCTGCCCAACCTGGGACACTGGCTCACCACCCTCACACCAAACAATTTCTTCCTCACATCTCATGTCCATCTCCCCTCTGCCACTTTCAAGCCATCACCCCTTGTTCTCTCCCTCCCTGTCCTTGGCCAAAGTCTCTCCCCAGCCTTCCTGGAGCCCCTTCAGGTCCTGGGAGGCCACTAGAAGGTCTCCCTGGAGCCTTCTCTTCTGCAGGCTGAACAGCCCCAACTCTCTCAGTCTGTCCTCACAGCAGAGCTGCTCCAGCCCTCGCATCATCCTCGTGGCCTCCTCTGCACTGGCTCCAGTAGGTCCATGTCCTTGTGCTGTTGGTGGCCCCAGCACTGGAGGCAGCACTGCAGGTGGGGTGTCAGGAGAGCGGAGCAGAGGGGCAGAATCCCCTCCCTCCACCTGCTGCCCACGCTGCTCTGGGTGCAGCCCAGGACACGGTTATTGGCCTCTGGGCTCCCAGCGCACGTTGCCGGCTCAATATCAATATCCTCTAGATAGGAAGAAAATACAAAACTTACTCCACAGTGTGTGTTTTGGGACTTTTTTTTCACATTCTCTGCCTGTTTTTCACCTTACTTCCTCATTAGCTTCTCCAATTTGCTTTTCTCCTTATTGATGTCCAGGTCTTTCGCAGTTCTGATGCTGGTCCTTTCCTCTTTTCTTCTTGCACTAAGATTATGGCCTTTTCCATGGGAGGCTGAAATAGTACAGTACTCAAATCTCAGAGAACTTCTAATGACATCACGCTCCATATTAGTAACTCTTCTATAAAGTACTTTTTGACTCTCACATTTTTCCCTTGAACATCTTCGTATCTCCAGCTATCCTCCTGATATTTCTCTGATGTCATTCTTCTCCAATGCTCAAAATTTTAGAATGAGTTGAATTCCTCATCCTTCTATCCAAATGTTCTTCTATCCAATTCCAGTCCAAATTTGACTATCAACTACCACTGATCTTTCTTTTATGAATTAGGAAAAAAATTAGCATTTATCTGTGCCTTGGTCATGACTCAATGCAAATTAGGTTTTTCCACCTTTTATATATTTCACCCTGATATTCCTATCATTTGTTCATTTAAAATTCTCCCAACTACAGCCTCCCTATGTCTTCTTCTTCTGTCTTTTCTCAAAATCTCTTTATTCATCTATTTTTCCATCTCACTCAAACGCACCTGTGTCTCACAAAAGTAGTATACCTGGACATCTGTCTCAATACACTTGCTAAATGAGGACAACTTAGTAACAGAAGAAATAACTTATTCATTTAAGCTGTTATATTTGGGATCTAATAGAGAAACCACAAGACTGGCTCACCAGGTTGAGGGAGGGGATTCTGCCCCTCTACTCCGCTCTTGTAAGGCCCCACCTGGAATACTGCGTCCAGTTCTGGAGCCCCCAACATAAGAAAGACATGGACCAGTTAGAACAAGTCCAGAGGAGGCCACCAGGATGATGCGAGGGCTGGAGCAGCTCTGCTGTGAGGACAGGCTGAGAGAGTTGGGGCTGTTCAGCCTGGAGAAGAGAAGGTTCTGGGGAGATCTTATAGCGGCCTCCCAGTACCTGAAGGGGCTCCAGGAAGGCTGGGGAAGGACTTTTCATAAGGGCAGTTAATGACAAAACAAGGGGAAATGGGTTTAAACTGAAAGAGGGGAGGTTTAGATGAGATATTAGGAAGAAGTTCTTCACTGTGAGGGTGGTGAGACACTGGAACAGGTTGCCCAAGGAAGCTGTGG
>NW_010292374.1:0-228 GCF_000700745.2 Antrostomus carolinensis | reverse complement strand
CTAGTGGAATGTGTCCCTGCTGATGGCAGGGGGATTGGAACTGGATGAGCTTTAAGGTCCCTTCCAACCCAAACCATTCTATGATTCTATGATTTTCTGTGCTTACAGGGAAGGTCAATCTACCAGGCAAGTTTAATGAGAAGAATTAACACGAGAGAATGATGTAAAAAACACAAAACCACTTACAGGCCTACATTTCCTCATGAAACACAGTAAATACATGCCTCA
>NW_010292373.1:0-2196 GCF_000700745.2 Antrostomus carolinensis | reverse complement strand
CCAACCCTGACCGTTCTATGATTCTATGATTTATGAAATTTAAAAAATGCAGAACGCAATATTTGTGGCCATTTACTGAACTTAACTATACTAAAGTATTCATTGGGCTGTTTTTCTTGTTTTGTTTTTCTGTTTGTTTGTTTGTTTTTTTTCCCCATAAGAAAATGTTACGTATTTAGACATGGAATAACATTTTCTGAATAATTAAAACAGATTGTGTTTCCTATGGCAGAAATTCTTTGTTACACTATATAGGTCAGTTAAAAGCAGAAACAGTTGACAGATCTTTATAGATTTTTTTAAGTTTCTTTTAAATTCTTTAAGTTTCCTCAAGAAAGATTTGTCTTACTTGGATGGATTCATTTATTCTTTTTCAGAAATATACCCATATATAACTGTTTATCATGCAGCTGTTATGACACAAATATTAGAAGTCAGGATACTGACTTTTCAAGCTACTTGAATATTATGCAGCAGTAGTTTTGGGTTTCATAGGAAAAATAAGATCTTAATTCCTCCTTGTCAGAAAGTCTTTGTGCCTTTGTTTTTTTGTATAACCTTGCTATTCACTGAGGCCCCAGGGAACCTTGAAGCTAATCCCTGTAACAGGAGGAGACTGGATAGCATTGCCATTGCCCTTCCACCTTCACTTGATTAACTGCTTCGCCTGTGAAAGATAGCCAGGATATATATTACTGTTAACACAAGACATAACAGAGGTCCTAAATTCCTCTTCATAAATTGTCAAGGTAGAGTGTAAACAGCATGCCATATATTTGGTGCTTAATATATTTTTGTCATTATTTTTCTCTTAAGAAACCATTTGACTATTCTTCTTACTGATTCAGGGTAGGATGTAGCCATGATGTGGGTAAAGGCTTTGTGTAATTACTCAGCTGCTTCTCTGGCAAATTAACTAAATTATGGTTCTTGATGGGCTGTGGAAAAGTGGGAGGAATACATCCCTCTTGCCTGCCCTCCTCTTTGGAAAATCTATTATTTTAATTCTGTGTTAATTTGCATCAGCAATGTTTGAGATAAATACTTCAAGATTCAAGTGTCTGTGGTTAAGCACAACTAAAACTGCATAATGATGACTGCTTGGGAGACAAATTTTCTGTCCCAAGGGAAAATCCAATCATTTCAAATTTGATACCAATCCGAGTATAATGGAAATTTTAAAGTGCTGACATTTCCAGGAATAATTAGATTTTAGAACTACAAAATCACAGGATGGCTGAGGTTGAAAGGTAGCTAAGGAGGTGTCTAGTCCAACCTCCTACAGGGCAGGGTCACATAGAGCAGGTTGCTCTTGGTTTTGTGCAGTCAGGTTTTGAATACCTCCAAGGACAGAGACTCCACAACTGGATAGCCTGTTCCAGTGTTTGGTCACCCTCACAGTAAAAAAGTGTTTCCTGGTGTTCCGAGGGAATCTCCTGTGTTTCAGTTTGTGCCCATTGCCTCTGGTTCTGCCACTGGGCACCACTGAGAAGAATCTGGCTACATCTTCTATATTGCCTCCCTTTGAGTATTTATCCACTTTGGTAAGATCCTCCTTCAGCCTTCTCTTTTCCAGGCTGAACAGTCCAGCTTCCTCAGCCTTTCCTAATAAGAGAGGTGCTCCAGTCCTTAATCGTCTTAGTGGCTTTTTGCTGGACACTGTCTAATAAGTCCATGTCTGTCATACTGGGGAGCCCAGAATTTGACACAGCAGTCCATATGTGTCTCACCAGTGCTGAGGAAAAGGGAAGGGTCACCTCCTTCAACCTGATGGTTATGTAACTCCTAATGCAGCCCAGGGTACTGTTGGCCTTCTTTGCTGCAAGGGCACATCACTCTCATGATCAGTTTGCTGTCCACTAGGACCCCCAGCTCCTTATCTTGTAGAGCTCCTTTTCAGCCAGTCAGTCCCCAACCCATACTGGTGCCTGGAGTTATTCCTCGCCAGGCACAGGACTTGACATCACCTCTGGCTGTACTTCACAAGATTCTAGTCTGCTCAGTCCTCCAGCCAGTCAAGGCCTGTCTGTCAAGGCAGCACAACCATCTGGGTATCAGCCACTCTTCCCAGTTTTGTTTCATCTGCAGAGGGTCCACATAGACACATCATCTAACTCAGGGGTCCTCAAACTACGGCCCACGTGCGGGATACGGACCCCCAGGGCCCTCAATCCGGCCCGTCGGTATTTACAGAAC
>NW_010292372.1:0-10739 GCF_000700745.2 Antrostomus carolinensis | reverse complement strand
TCACCTGATCATAAAAGGAGATCAGGTTGGTAATATAATCATATATCATCAACTGAAGTGTCTTCCAGTTGGAATTTAGTGGAAATATGATGCCTGGGGTTGGGGTTTCACTGGTGTTCACATTGTGGAAGAACTTTGTAGTTCTCCCTTTTTTTTTTTTTTTTTTTTTTCCCCAAGGGCATAAAAGTAAATGTATGGTAGTCTGTCAACGTTTGAGTCCACATCTTGATCGTCTGTAGTTTACTAACACAGGAACACTGTGTCCTAATTTGTTCTGATTAAGTTCAGATGTGCTCAAATTATGGCTCATAATTTATATGTTGCCTATGTAGCTATTGTTCCATTTTACACAGTGTGCTCTATTTGAAGGCCAAATTGGGATCAAACAGTGGTAAAGAAATATTTCCTTATCTGTGGCAATACCTTTCTTTCAGTCACTACCCTTCTTAGAGGTCTCTTGGCTGTGTCAGAACATGCAGAATGGCTGTATGATATTTATTCAGGATATCAAATACATCCAGTAAGTAAGGAACTCACAGTGCAGGCAAAATATTCTCTATCTAGAGAAAGAATAAACAAAATGTGATTTAATCTAAGACCATATCTTTGATCATTTATGTGTGTAGCTTCAGACTTTCTCAAAGGAGACAAAATAAGAATCAACTCTAAAAATATTATTGCAGAAATAGTTCACTTATCAAAAATATTAACAAACACAAATTAAAATGCTTATAAAGAGAGCTGTCAGTGGTATGTCTTAAGTCAACTGTAAGACTGTATAGTTTCATAACCCTCAGAATCATGATCCCAAGCTCATGCCTCATGGCACACCTCATGGGATGCCTCTACTGAGAACTTTTAATGAATCACTTTGAGTAGTCTGTTTTCATTTGCATCAGAAGATTCCAAATTCTCTTGAAATATTCCCTTGTTGCTCTTCTACCCTCTCTCCTATGCTACATTTGATTTAAATGAGCACAGAGATCTACAACATCATCTAACACAGTTCTGAATCCCCTGAAGGAAATAACATTTCTAATCTTTGAGATTAGTGTCAAGTTTACACTTTTAAAACAATCCCATGCCAATTTATTAAATACATTTTCTTAAGAAAACTAAGTTTAAAATGTATGAATAATTGTTTGGCTTGTCAGAACTACACTTAAGTGTACTTGACTGCTGTATTCTAATGTAACTTTTTCTCAGTTTATTTTGCTTCATTAAACTGAATATGAGAAAAAGACATCAAAATTACTGACAGAGTAATGTCTTTTTTATATCTATTATACTATAGGATTATGTATTTTGTATGTTAGTATTTAATAAACATGGAAAGAGAGAATCCTAAATTAATTTATTTTATGACCTTGATAAAGCTCAAGCTCACATTTATTATCTGGAGTTGAGGCAGGAACACTCAATACCTCTCCTATTATATGTATCTTCTATTCCTTAAAATAAAATAAAATAATAATAATTAAAAAATCAGATAAGCCACAAAGTAATGTAGTTGTGTATTCCAACAAGCAACACTCACTGTAGATCTGGATTCTAGTCGTTGCTTCAAGAACTATGATGGTAATTTATATTAAACTTCCATGGAGTGGAGCACAGAAGCCACCTCTGAGGAAGCACCCTAGTTGCAGATCTACATTATCATGTCCTTTGTTTACTCTTCTACAAGGAATGTTGAATTATTTCCTGCAATTTTTTACAGCTTTGACAACACCCACTGTAGAATAGCCTGTAATTTTATTCAAGAAAACAACTTGCTTTTGCTTATTGAATTTGTGTAGCTAGGAAATTCCCCTAGGGAATTTTCTGACATCCTTGGTTGATTTCCTACAAGAAAAAAACAGTGATGGTTGTTCTACTTTCTAAATAAGCAATTTAGGATCTTTTTAACCCTTCAAAATTAGTATGGTGCTGAGATTCTAGAGATGGTAGAAATACAAAATAGCAAACTCACATGAAGCAACAAGGGAAAATTCCAATTTTTAGTCGTTTTTAGAGAGTAATAGATATGATATTAGTCCTACTAGTAACTTAAGTTGAATTGATACTATGCAAAAAGCTTTTGTATTCATATTAAACAAGGTTTGATATGAGTATTATAGGGAAAACAAAACCAAAACCAACAACAACAAATTCCCAAGCAAGCTAGCAAAGAGAGTCTTAAAGATAAGGGGTTTGGGGGGCTTTTGTGGGGGGTTGTGTTTTTTTTGTTTGTTTTTTTGTTTGGTTTTGTTTTTTGTTGTTGTTTTTTTTTCTGTATTTCATTCAAATCAATATAGAGGAACTGCATGAGAATGAGTTGTAGAGTATTTGAATTAGAAAAATCAGAAAGTCTATAACGAAGTCTACACTGGAAATATATGTCCCTCTTTAAATCATCTGAGTGAGAAAAATAGAATCTGTGCTATTTGACTGAGGTATAGACAAATGTAAAAAAAAAAAAAAAAACAACAAAAAACTGTCTACTGACATGAGTGAAATGATGGAGCTGACCTAGGTGCTGAGTGAAGTTATCTCATGGGTTGATATAAAGACAGTTTCATAGGTAAAGCAAAAGCTACATGTGCAAGGAAGGTAATACATTCACTACTTCCCATTGGCAGGCAGATATTCAGTCATTCCTAGAAAAGCAGAGCTCCATCATGTATAACGGTAATTTGGGAAGACAAATGCCATCAGCCCTCATGTCCCCTCCCTTCTTACTCCAGCTTAATATGTGGAGCATGATGTCATGTGGTGTTGGAATATCCCTTTGGTCAGTGGGGGTCAGCTGTCCCATCTATGTCCCCTTCCAGCTTCTTCATGCACCTTCAGCATACTCCCTGGCAGTGCAGTATAAGGAGCTGAGATGTCCTTGACCTTTAGTGCTTTCGCAGCTCTGCAACAACTAAAATATCAGGGTGTTATCAACATTTTTCTCATTCTAAATCCAAAAAATGGTATTATACTAGCTACTAGGAAGAAAATTAACTCTATCTCAGCTGAAACCAGGACATAAGTAAGATATCAACCTGGCTAAACTGCAATTCATTATTTACAATCTTGAAAATACACAGAAGCTGTAATACTTGCGTCTTGAAAATATGAATGGGCAAAGTAAAGAGACCAGGGCACAAATGAAATATAATTAGCAAGGGACCAAGAACAGTATTCTTTTTCAGATGTTCATTAGTAATAATACATATAAAAAAGAGGAAAATATTAGCTTTCTACTTCACAGAGAGATGCAGAAAAAAATGCTAAGTGTGAAGCATTTAAGATTTTTTTTTTATTAGACTTAATAAATATTCTTTCTGCTTTTATTTTATTTAGGATTTTTGGTTTTCATGAAAATGTATTCTTGGCCCATAGTCCTCATGGGTACAGGAAATCACCAGGTGTGAGGGTGTGGGGAGGAGAGGGAATCCAAACTTCTCAGCAGTGTGAATAAACCTACTCACAACATTGCCACAATAATACCACAATGTCCTACATTGCTAGAAAGATAAGCAACATGATGTGAGCTAAACTGAGGAGAGGTCAGACAACTTTCTTTTGGGCAGCTTCATTAAAGACTGAATGCCCTTATCCAGCCAACAACCTGAATACACTACCTCAAAGAGTCTGCTTTTATTTCTTCTCCATAAGATCTTCTTTCAATTTACACTTTGCCTAATACATAGTTTTATTCAGTTATATGACTTGATAAGCCATTCTCTACCAAGCTTCTTGTAACAGCTAGGTCATCATTGCATTCAGAGTGACAATACCCTGAAATGCAGAGCCAAATGGAGGACAAGACAACGCATTCAAAGCAGAACATTTTAATTCAACTCTTACTTGAATTTTTCTCAATTTTTCAGTCATTTACCCTCTTATCCTATCTTAGGACCTTTACTGTTTTACAATATCTTAGCATGTCTCCATCTTCTCTGAATGAAAGGAGTCATCTAAGTTCTCAGATTAAAACCCTCTATGCATATGTCATCTCAGCAAACAGAGACCACTGTAATTTAAGACAAATTCAAACTTAAATGAATGCATTGCCAATAAACACCTTAAGCAATCTCCTTGTAGGTCTTCATCTTCTAATTTTTTATTTAAAATTCTCTATTGGATAATTATGATCACTAATAAGATTGCCTTTTTGTTACTTTAAATGGCAACAGTTAAAAAATGTATGCAAAGGATGACCAGCTTCATATTTGTCTGCCAGATAGAAAGGAAGAAAGAGTAAGATACACAGATTCTCTGTGAACTGCAACAAGACCATTGGTATCCATTAAAAATACACACACTTACTTAATATTCCAAATACATAGCCTATTATATGCTATGGACAGATAAATACTCTGAAACTTTCAATTAAATATCAAATAAGAGCAAGTGCAAGAGTAATCCATGTTTTACTGAAAATGAACCAGCCATCCTGAGATGACAAATTTGATCTTGATTGACACCATTTGAGCAGGTAGCAAGAAATATGTTTTATTGTACAATTCCCTTCTGCAGTGAGTTTCCTTAAAACAAACAAACAAAATCCAAGCCTTTAAAGGAGATGTGCTTCAATATAAAGACTGAAAGTGTGGGAAACAGGAATAACATTTCTCTTATTTATTTGGATTAATATTAACCAATATGGTCTTATTTCATACACTATATATGTACATTTCATCCATTCATATAAAACAATATGATCTCATTTATATATGATATATACACACAAATACACACTGTAACCAAACTCCACACAATTAAAACTTTTTTTTTTTCATTTTTAAAAAGCAAATAGAAAAGAGAAATTACAAGCCTCAAGGGTGACTCTCTAAGAGAAAATGTCACTGATTATGGTTGGGCTAATCTATGTTGTAAAGCATTTACAGAAGTACACAAAAGTAATTTTACTTTCTTCATTGTTATGAACACATAAAAACCAGATTTTTGCAAAAATCCTGAGGCAAAGAGCCTCTCCTAGTGTCAGGAGACTACTGTCTCATATTGTTTTTTTACCCACAGACTAAGTTGTCCCCTGAAGCATAACAAAGAACTTCTTGTTTGTGGTTTAGTTCACACTTTTAAATACATCCCTGTTTTTTCTTTACTGTAAAAAGGAGCTTCAGCTGTGAATCAATCTCTTCTTAACACCAGATAAGTTACTTAATACCTCAATTCATATAGGGAAACAAATTAAAATGACTTTATGTAGGATCCAGCAATTTGGATCTGCAACTTGGTTACAAATTGACTTTAAGGATATTTTTTATTTTCCTAAACAAATTCAAGACAGATATCAATTAAAAACAAACAAATAAACAAACAAAAACCCTGCACCTTGAAAACTATGGTTTTATGTTATCATTCTTTTTCAAAATGGAATTATGGAAAAAAAAAAAAAAAAAAGAAAAAGAATAAAAGATCTAGCATTTCAGTTCTATTTACCAAAATGGACAAATTACTGAGGAATATGTATAGACCACAGTTCTGTGTTGTTCTGTGTGTACTGTGTACACATATTCGCTTTTTATTTCTCTACCTTGAAATTCTCTAGTCATGTGCTGTGCTACACAGAATTGGCATACATGGTTATATTGCTTGCAAAATAAAATGCTAAACAAACATAATGTAGAAGTTTATTTAAGACTTTAAATAACTGAATACACATTCAGAGAAATTTAAAATGACAATATTTAATGGATAATTAAGGTAGAAACCGATATTCTTTAGATATATTGCAGATAAACTATATAACAAATCATATGAATGTCCCTTTCTGCTACAAACAGCATTTGCAATGAATGGCCCTGACATTTTTGTTTTTCTCAGGCTAAACATTTATGTTAAATGATGAAAAGTATGCCTTCTGTGATGTGTTCTTTACATAAATTATTAGGTGTTTTTCATTCCATCTCCTGGACTGTCTTTCTAGCTGAGTTTTTTATAAACTCTACTCATATAGGAAGTGCTAAACAAGAGGACTTTTTTTTCCCTCTTAAAAAGTATATGTTAGCAGCACAGATAAAATATAAAAATCCCTAGTACCTGTCTTGGGCGTAAAATTAATTTTGTGTGCTTAAAATTATAAGAGTTTCCTTACAAAGATGGTTATTATTTAAACACTGTAGGCTCTTTCCTTATCTTCCACAATTAAACTAAGTAAATTTGAGTGAGTATTCTGTTCTTCTGCAAGAATAACAATGTCATTATTTGACTCCTTTTTTAACTGTGTTTTAGAATCCTACTCAAAGAAGCACACAGGATTCCACACAAGGTATATCTTAGAATTAAGTCAATGAAAATGAACCTATGAAATCCAAATAGTAAATTAACTAAAGTTAGGTAATAAAAAATAAAAATAAAATTAAATTAAATTAAACAGAATTACTTATGGTAACAAAAAGTGGCCAAAGTAAATTATATTTGCTAATTCAATACTGTTCCAATCATTTGTCTTAGCAATATGCTTTAAACACTAGTAAGTGGAAGCTGTGTCATTAGGAAGGCCAAAGAAGTAGAGCAGCCAAGAGGACGTGGAAGGAGGCTCAGTGCTTCTCTCTTGCCATTTGTGGTGATGCAGACCACCCAAGGCTGAATTGTGATGTCAACATCAGACAATATTCTTGTTTTAATTAAGTGAAGTAGGCTACGACAACCTGGCATATTCTGATCTTGCCTATCAGAGCAGTAAATTGGAACAATTTGGTACCTTCTTGTCCTGGGTACAAGTACAGTGAGTTGGGACAAGAAGTCATTCCCTGATCACACCCAGAATTCCTATTGACTGGGAAATTTACCCAACACTCCCTCTGCCTGGATCACAGCCCACTCTGAAAATAGACAAGGTTATCTGACAAAAATGATGGTCACAATGAAAGAGTACTGGCCAAAGTTAGTCATCTTGCAACCCTATAACTACTGATCCTAAGTGAGGCACTTCAGAGCTCTCTGGGATTGCAGCAGGCTGCAACTTCATATTCACCCCCTTGAACTGGGATGACTCTCAAGGAAGATATTCACCATCCACTGGAAAAAAAAAAAAAAAAAAAAAAAAAAAACAACACCAAAAAAACACCAAACAAAAACAATGAAGGGAAAAAGAACTATCCAGTGACATAAGATGACAAAAGGAAAGAGGGAGTAATTCACTATAGTTCGGTCTCGTAACATTTCTAGAATAATTTGGGTCCCAAAAAATTATTATAATCCGAGGTAAAAGAAACACGTTAAACTTAATATCTGTATCTCTTTGTGTGTGTATGCAGTTTGATTTATGAAACTTTGCTAAATCTTGAACTAAGTCACTGTGTTGATTATAACAAATTGTTGATTATGAACTAGATTTTTCTAATCAAATAATCCAATCTTGTGATTTACCCTAATATTTTTAATAAATTTAAAATTGCTGCTTCCCCAAAATATATGGAACACATAATCTCATGTTGAATCACTACCACTGAGATCCCTGTACCTAATCCCTTTAGACATAAACCATTAACCAAGTCCAGGACTACAAGTGGATCCGGCGGCACCTAGACTCCTCTCTGAGAAGGAGTTTAGAAAGCAAGGGGGTGCACTCTGAACCTCATGACTCAATGGAAGACTTCCTTTATTATTTTTCCCTGATTCCTGTATAAATCAATCTAGCCTGCTTCCAATCTCAAGGGAGGTGATCCTCCCCCCCTACTCTGCTCTTGTAAGGCCCCATCTGGACTACTGTGTCCAGCTCTGGAGCCCCCAACACAAGACATGGATCAGTTAGAACAAGTCCAGAGGAGGACCATGAGGATGATCAGAGGGCTGGAGCACCTCTCCTGCAAGGACAGGCTAAGAGAGTTGAGGCTGTTCAGTCTCCCTCCCTTACTGGAGATTATACAAAGTAGGAATTCTTTCGCAGGGATTATAAAAAATAAATACTTTACTTTTACCTATTCATGACCTGACTTTTGGTGTTGATGTCTTTTTCCATGTTTCATTTTCCAGAAGTTTTCACCAGTTTGTGGCTGAGTGAGGCTGTTTCCCCCAGTGCTGTTAACGGCTCAGAAAAATTATTTTGGTGCGGTTCCAGTATCAGCCACCTGCACAAAAGCAAATTCATTCCTGCAGAGCCAAAACCATGATACCAGTAGGGCTTATCAAGAGCAAAACTAACAGTCAGGAATCTCTAGGTCTTGTCATAAAGCTACCCATAAATGCAAATTCTGGAAATTAACATATCACAAGGAAAACCAGTTTCAGAAGAACTTGTCATGTTTTCATTCAAGTTACAGTGCTTCCAAAAACTAGTTTTGCTCTACGTAAAACAAGATTAGGTACATATTTATTACTCTCTATTTTTTTTTTCTGAAATGCTTCAGCATTGATACAATGCTGTAGAAAATATTAAGCTTTCAGAGTTACTGTAGTTTAACAGCTTTCACTTACTTGTCAATTGCTCTTGCTATTTCTATTTTTTGAGGGGACAGATGATGACCCTGAGAATTTATATTTAGTATCTCTATTGCCTATTCTTTTTATCAAGTGAATCAGTCACACTGTGGAGTCTGTTTTATTTGCTAACAGCTAAAAAAGTGGTTGCAGATCCATTAAAACCTTCTGTGCTCTTTTCCTATCTAGATTAGATTTCTGAAACTTCACATAACAGGGAAGAAAATTAACAATGAAGTAATTATAAAGTTGTCTTATCACAAAGAAATGGTCATCACTCCTGAAAGAACTCTTCCTTAAGGCCAAGGGAAAATCACCAGTGATGGAGAGTGACTGAGGGAATGACTTAAACTCCCTATATAATGGCTAATGTTTGCCTGTCTCTCACTGCTGAACTAAACTTATTCTTCTACATATTGGTTAAGGTCAAAATACAGGATTTTACTTTACTTGTTTCTTGCTTATTTAATGTTTTATGTCATTGATTAATTACTTTTCTTAAGATTATAAAGGAATTTTCCACGGAGTTTTCAGGCTGATTTTAGAATGGTGTAAGGAGGTTCTCTGACTTCTTATGGTAAATTCTGGATTTAGTATATGTTAAGTCCAACCCAACAATTTAGCAAGCATCAGATACTAATTCCAAAACTGAACAGTTCCCTAATAGCAGTCAGAAAAGATTTGAGACAATAGTGTCTCACAGAAACAGCAAGCAGTGGTGTGACAACTTATGCATGCAGCTTCCTCTTCTTTGTAGGAGAAGGTTAATGTGTCCTAAGCAGAGGCTAAGAATAGTCTTTCTCAAAAAGGAAGAAGTAAGGAAAGGATTGAAAGCCTGAATTGCTAAATAATTCTTAGATTAACTGGTAAGGTCACATTTTAATCAAACAACATCCCTCACATATTTTCTTTTGACTTGCAAATCAGAGATAACACTGGCAAGAAAACCAAAGCCATTCTTGAGCATTTGGAAAATAGGAATGTTTTGGCAGGTTTGAAAACTTTGCCTAAAAAAGTTAAAAGACTTTCTGAAGGGTATCATTTGCTCATTTGAAATAGATAGGTATACTCAAACCAGCAAATCAAAAGGCTGATATTGCAGCAGACAATGTTTAATTACTTGCCCAGAGTGCAACAAAAAGATAGACTTGGACTTCTTTTCTTTTCACAGACTAAAGAGACACAGTCATTGAGGAGCTGAGTGGTTCACTTAATGTATTTCAAAATGTCTTGGGAGAAAATCCTATCCTTTAAAATTTTGGCTCTGAGGGTAAGTTGGAGGACAATAGTACTAATAAGAATGTAAGAGGCTTCGTGTCATATCCATTTGTGTGGGATTTCACATCTCATTGTTAGTGCAAATGAAAAGTAGCTGGGTTTTGATCCGGTTTGATGCATGCTTATCAAATGACAGTTAAAAAGATGTGTTTAAATTAAGATACCTTCTTTGTCTCTTTTGAACAGTGAAATATAATCCTACCTGCTTATTTGCAGAGTAAGATAGAAGTATTCCTCAGTGAATTACACAGGCTGGGCATTTTGCCAAAGAGTACTGGTAGATCTTCTGACTGGAAATGTATATATATATTTTATAATTCACATCTACTTTTGAGGAGACTTTTCTTCCTGTTGCAAGGTTATTAAAGTTATTGAAGGAATCTTCTTGCTCCCGTGTCTGTCCCATATGCAAATATCACAAATACAAGTGCTTGAGCAGCTTGTGCTTTGGACCAACACTGTAGGTACTTTTGCTTAAAACAACAGTTATGCAAAAAGATAATATGAACAAAACTTAATAACTAAGTCTTTAAATATATATGGAAATATTTCAAGATCATTTATACCATCAAACCTGTATTACATGCTTGATAAAGAGATGATAAATGAGTTGTGAGGCACAAAATGGGTGCTTCAAGGAGCAGAACAAACAAGACCAAAATTCAAACAAAAATAAAGTGGTCTTGAGTAGTATGAGATAATTTTTTATGTGAAATATTATTCCTTTATATTTTTTAAAGTTTCCCTCTACTTTTGGACATATATTGAGATTTTTTCATTGTTTTTTATATTCAACTGGTTTAGACAGAAGTGTTTTGTTAAACAAAAGAGAAAGAAAAAACAGTTTTCTCTATGTGAGTATACTCATGTACATTTTAGAATTGAGTTTTACATTTATGATAACAGTTTGGCTAACTATAAAGATAGAATGCCAGATTATTGCTTATTATCCAGTATTTGTATTTACAGTAAGCTTCAATTCTATATGGGACTTAAAGCATTCAGAAAAAAATGATGTGTGTATTTATGCATATATATACATATAT
>NW_010292371.1:0-1380 GCF_000700745.2 Antrostomus carolinensis | reverse complement strand
GGGCCGGGGGCTGCGGGGGACGCTGGGCCATGGGCCACCTGGGGACACGGCTCCCAGTAAGTCCCAGTACCTCCCAGTACCCCCCTATCCCCAGTCCCAGTACCTCCCAGTAACTGCCCTGCAGCCCCAGGACCTCCCACTACCGCCCAGTAACTGCCCTATGGCCCCAGTAACTCCCAGTACATCACCAGTCCCAGTTCCTCCCAGTAACTGCCCCACAACTCCAGTAACTCCCAGTACCACCCTACCCCCCAGTCCCAGTTCCTCCCAGTAACTGCCCCACAACTCCAGTAACTCCCAGTTCAAACTCCTATTCCTATTCCCAGTCCCAGTTCGTGTCCCAGTAACTCCCTATCTCCAGTCACCAGTACCTCCCAGTAACTGCCCCAGTAACTCCCAGTATCCCCCTACCCTGCAGTCCCAGTACTTCCCACTAACTGCCCCACAACCCCAGTAACTCCCAGTTCAACCTCCTACTCCTATTCCCAGTCCCAGTTCCTCCCAGTAACTGCCCTAGTAACTCCCAGTATCCCCCTACCCCCCAGTCCCAGTACTTCCCAGTAAGTGCCCCACAGCCCCAGTAACTCCCAGTACTGCCCTATTCCCAGTCCCAGTTCCCCCCAGTAACTGCCCCATAGCCCCAGTAACTCCCAGTATCACCCTATGCCAAATCCCAGTACCTCCCAGTAAATGCCCCACAACCCCAGTCCCTCCCAGTAAGTGTCCCACAGCCCCAGTAACTCCCAGTACGCCCCTATTCCCAGTCCCAGTTTCCTCCCAGTAACTGCCCCAGTAACTCCCAGTACTGCACCCCCCAACGCCCAGAGTCCCAGTTGCCCTCTTCATCTTCCCAGTAGCCCCCAGTAACTCCCAATTTAACCCTTAAGGTCCCAGTAGCTCCCAGCAACTCCCAGTAGCCCACAGTGCCTCCCCATCACGATCCCAGTGGCTCCCAGTAACCACCTTCTCCTATTCCCAGTGCCTCCCAGTACACCCAGTTTCCCCTCCCTCATACTCCCAGTGCCTCCCAGTACACTCCAACATGTTCCCAGTGCCTCCCAGTTCCCCCAGTAACTCCCAGGAACCATCCCCTCATATTCCCAGTGCCTCCCAGTTCCCCCACACACACTCCCAGTAGCTCCCCATTCCCCCCATCACAACCCCAGTGGCTCCCAGTACACCCAGTAACTCCCAGTAACCACCCCCTCATATTCCCAGTGACCCCCAGTTCTTCCTCACACACTCCCAGTAGCTCCCAGTGGCTCCCCATTCCGCCCATTACGATCCCAGTAACTGATCTCTCCTATTCCCAGTGCCTCCCAGTACACTCCAACATGCTCCCAGTAACTCCCAGTTTCCCCACTGACTCCCAGTAACCAT
>NW_010292370.1:0-1030 GCF_000700745.2 Antrostomus carolinensis | reverse complement strand
ACAGACCAGTAGGGACCAGTACAGACCAGTAGATACTTTCTCCTGCCCTAACCAGTATGGACCAGTTCAGAGCAGTAAGGACCAGTTTAGACCAGAACAGACCAGTTCAGACCAGTAGGGACCAGTTCAGACCAGTTGGGAGCCCTACAGATCCTCTTGGATCGATAATACCAGTAGAGAACCCTACAGACCAGTAGGGACCAGTACAGACCAGTAGATACTTTCTCCTGCCCTAACCAGTATGGACCAGTTCAGAGCAGTAAGGACCAGTTTAGACCAGAACAGACCAGTTCAGACCAGTAGGGACCAGTTCAGACCAGTTGGGAGCCCTACGGATCCGCTTGGATCAATAATACCTGTAGAGAACTCTATAGACCAGTAGGGGCCAGTATGGACCAGTGAGGAACCCTACGGACCAGCAGAGACTTTCTACTGCCCTGACCAGTATGGACCAGTTTAGGCCAGCAGGGACCCGTTCAGACCAGTAGGGAGCCCTATGGATCTGCTTGGATCAATAATACCAGTGGAGAACTCTACAGACCAGTAGGGACCAGTAAGGAGCCCTACAGACCAGTAGAGAATTTCCGCTGCCCTGACCAGTATGGACCAGTTCAGACCAGTAAGGACCAGTAGGAAGCTCTCCAGATCTCTATAGATCAGTAATACCAGTAATACCAGTCCATACAGACCAGTATGGACCAGTAGGAAACCCTACGGCCCATGGCTCTGACCACTACAGACCAGTCTGGAGCTACGTGGGCCAGTAAGGAGCTCTGCAGACCAGTTCAGACCAGTATATATGAGGAGAGACCAGTAGGAACCAGTAAAGACCAGTAGAATGGTCTACAGCCCAGTGTAGACCAGTATAGAGCTTCCCCTGGCTCAACCACAATGGACTGGGGGACACTGGGATGGCACTGGGGACACTGGGGTGGCACTGGGAACACTGGGAGGGAACTGGGGACACTGGGAGGGTACTGGTGACACTGTGAGGGCACAGGGGACACTGGGAAGGGGCTGGTGACACTGG
>NW_010292369.1:0-1210 GCF_000700745.2 Antrostomus carolinensis | reverse complement strand
CCCCAACACTGATCCCTGGGGACACCACTGGGGAGATGATCTGCTCCATCACCTTCCCTGGGACCAAGGTCAGACTGACAGGCCTGTAGTTCCCCAGATCCTCCCTCCAGCCCTTCTTGTAGATGGGTGGAATATCCCACTGGCATATCCCAATGCCAGTCTAGCTGACTAATTTTAATCGTCCTGGCCCTCCCTGCACCTTGCACCTGCAGATCAGCAAAACACAAAGTCCTTCAACTTCCAGTGACACTTGAAAACATCAGTGTGTGATCAACGTTCTTCTCATAACCAATCCCAGCTGAACCCAAACCCCAGCGCTGTTACAATACTTGCTGCTAAGAAAACTGACCCTGTCCCAGCCAAAAACCCAGAGCTGTGCACTTGGCATCGATAATTTCTGACACTGAAATATTCCCAAGATGTTGGAGCTGAAATACAAAGGGCTGGATGATGTCTCAGCTGGGTTGTTCTCAGAGGAGACAGCATCTCCTGGAGCAGACAGCATGGTGTTCCCAAACTGAGCTGCTGAAGGTCATTTGAGAACTTCACTTGCACATGTTCAAGTCGCTCCTTCATTATCATCCATCGATCCCTCCGTCCTCGCACAGTCCCTCGGATCAGATACCCACAGCGGCTGGAACGAAGCCATCCCACTTAATTGGGACCTGAGGGAAGCTGTTCCCCTTCTGAAGCTTCTTCTGCTTTAATTAATGAATAAAATAATCCAGGAACAGGAGGACCTTGACTAACTCCTGCTTTTATTTCCTTTCTGCTTCCTGTGCTTCTCCCAGGTAATTTGGAGCGACGCTTTCTGCTTCCAGAATGAAAAACACAGTTTGAAAATAATTTGGTTGATTTTCTTTCTTCTGGTTGGATTTTTTTTCTTGGAGCAATCAGGAATGGAGCTGCTCCAGGTACCTGAATCCAAAATTGTCCTGCAGTGCTGTAGACCCTGCATGATCCCTTCCCACTGTGCCTGAGTTCTCCTTGTCCATCAGGAGCCAAAAGCTTCCTGCTAAAGCAGCGACATCGGGGGTTATGGGGAGCAGAGACTGTGCTTTTAATTAGTGCCTTTATTAATGAGCAAGAGGTAAGTGGGGAAGGATGCTGAGGAAGCAAATGGGGGCGATGCTGTGGGGTGCAGGGGCTCCTTCATAGAATCATTGAATGTTCTGAGTTGGACCCACAAGGATGGTGGAGTCCAACTCCT
>NW_010292368.1:18581-38580 GCF_000700745.2 Antrostomus carolinensis | reverse complement strand
TAGAGATACACACAATCTTTTTTCAGTATTATTAGGAGGATATAAAAATAAAATCTAACTCTGGTGCATTTCTGAGTCAAGCTAACCAGTATAATATTGAGCTTGTCTTGGGTCATACTGTAGAGATACACACAATCTTTTTTCAGTATTAGGAGGATATAAAAATAAAATCTAACCCTGGTTAGATTTCTGAGTCATTTCTGAGTCAAGCTAACCAGTATCATATTGAGCTTGTCTTGGGTCATACCAACCCTCAGCCTTTGGAGTCTGACTGCCAAAGGGATGAAGATGCCCATGGGGAAACCCTGATTCAGGCCCCCAATCCTTTATGATACCCTTGCCCCATGAGCAGTGATCCTAGATGTCTGTGTACTTATCGCACAGGCTCAGAGGCCTTTCATCATGTGCTACAAATGCATCCTCAACACTCAGATTAGCTGGCTGGGAATGCACTAGTGGAGCCAGATAGGTCTGAAGGCTAAGGAAGATCAGAGCTTGCAGCCTCTGACTTATACATCTGTAGGACCTTGCTCTCAGCTGGCTCCAGGCTTTTCTAGTGCAAAGCTGACCTTGTGAAGCATCCTTCTTCCTTCATGCCATGCTCCCTTGTACTTCAATCAGCACGCTGTACGACAAAGAACAAGTGGGATACCCTTGTAAAGCATGAACCATCAGAGTGAAGGTACCTTGAATAAACAAACTGCAAGGAGAGAAAGGAATCCTGACTGACTTCTTGCATTTCTTGATGAAAGCAGTATGTCCTGGCAGCCCACGTGTCTCACAGCTCCAGAGGAATTAGCGTGGTGTTTACCTGTTCTCTCCCAGCCTGGGCAAACCCTTCATCTTGCTGATGTGTACATGAGTTTTTGACAGTTGCCATAGCACAACAGGAACCTTCCCATCTCCCTCGTTGTTTGTAACCTTTCAGGATTAAGCAGCCAAGCTTTCTTACAGCATCAAAAATGCAGTTTATTTTAAATTAACTTCCAGGGCAAAAAGGGCTACTTTCAAATGATCAGTTGCTGATCCAGTTGGATATTCCTCCCTCAGCAAGCTTCAGCTTTATTTCGAGGGAAGGAAAGGGCTTTTCTGCTCCCAGAGAGTAGGGAACTGGCTGGTTTTTGGCAAGCTTTGTGGAAGGAGAAGGAGTAAGAAGGTGGCACTACTGTGCCTGCACCTGCACCAGAGGACGGGGAAACACTTCTCTCTTCTGTGGGACTCTGTTTGGGTACTAGTTCAGTATTATTTCATGCATGGTATTTAATACTTGTCTTCTGGTAGTGACTAATGCTCCATTGTGTCCCTGGGCACTTTGTGTCAAGTGATACTTAACCACAGTAAAAGCAGGAGGCTGCCAAGAACATGCAGTGGAGGTTTGCAGAAGGAAGTTAGGAAAGTTTCCTGCATACCACGGCTACAATAAGGGTGCACCTACAGCACAAAGCAATGCCCTGTGTATGTCACAGCAAGGGTCTATAGCACTGATGCCTAATCTTCCTTTTTCTTCATTTTATCTTCTCTATGCTCATCTTCCTTCATATACTTGAATAGACATATATTAAATAGGATTTATATGGGTTAAGTAGCAGAACTAATACCAGCTGATGTGATGGGTCAGCAGTGAGTCATCTACCTCAGTTGAATGCCTCCCCTAATCCACACCCCAACAGTGTCCCTATGTATGGGTAGCATATTCGCTATGTGAAAGCAGGTAGCAGCCTGGAGAGCCCTCTGGGATTGTGCAATGCTCCCTTCCCTCACTGTGGGATGTGAACAGTGCTTCACACATGGGTGCTGATATGTCCAGTGTCAGAAAATTAAAATTAAGGAATGAAATAGGCCTCTGCTGCCATTTTCACAGTTTGTGAAATGCTGATCATAAAAAATGAAAAAAAAAAAAACTCAAACAAAACAAAACAAAAAATTTCCATCTGTTATTTCCAGTAAACGGTGCTGTCATTTAAATAAAGGTAACATTGAAAGAAGAAACAGAATATTGTCAGGGGTAATAGCCCATGTTTTTAATGGCTCCACTTATCTGACTCTCGATTTTGGCTTGGCACTCTTGGTGTAATTTTACTTCTCAAACACTAGCATCAGCACTTAAATTTTATCAGGCTCTGAGGACTGCCTGTTGAGATAAACACAACCTACCCAAAGGGGTAACATTAACATCACTGATGGAGCCTCAAATAGAATTGGCAACTCCTTCATAGTGCTAAATAGAGTAACAAGAGAACATTCACACCGTGGCTGGTCACTTCCCATGCAAACAAACTGAATTCCCACAGGCCCCTTTGCAGGTCCTAAAAGGTTTGGTGAATGGGAAAGAGCAAGATATGTCCCTTTTCTGTCACAGCTAACAGCCATGTCCTGGTTTAACCCCTTGCTACCCCTTCATCCCCATTAAGATTTCTGGTATTAGTTTTCTTAATTTGGGAGGAGGAAAAAAGGAGGAGGGACAGAGACCAAAATTTTTCCTATTCCCAGACTTTAATTTACCTCCTTATGTCACTGCTGCTTCTTCCCTGAGTTTGCACAATGGGATTAAAAGCCTAAATGAGTAGGAAACCGGATCCTGTTTATTCTGAGACTTGTCCAGAAGTACAAGCTGAGATGAAGAGTTCTCTCTGATCTCAATGCCCTTGGTGAGTTGGAGGGTAAAACCTCTGGTACATTTTTATTTTTCAGGTTATAGTTTTACACAAAGGCTTTTATGTTAGTTTGTTTGTCACATTGGAAATGGATGTATAGAAATTGCATGCTACAAAACAGGAAAGAGAGATGTATAATATTCACACAGGTAAAAGCAGAAGCAGGATTTCCCTTTTTCCCCTGGCTTCCCAAAGTTCTACCTTTCTTCAAGAATTGTCTGTCCTGGCCTGTGTTAACCATAGGCCAGGTTATGTATGCCCATAACTGTATGCGCAGCAATATACAGTCCACCTCACATGGAACAACCACAGGTATCTTATAAATACTTTACCAAGCAGCAAGCACCCAAACTGCCCAAGCCACCTCTTCAAAAGCTCATTTAACACTGCCTGGGGCCCTGATGCCTAAAGAAATGAATTTATTATTCAAATGGCATAACAATTTTTCAAAAGGTGGCTAATAAGCTGTCACCATATAAATCTGGTTTCATATTCTTATAGCTGGTTCAACAACACTGGCTCTGGCTTAAAACTGGAAATGATTATACTATCTGTTTTCTATAGTATTTGATTAAATTAGTTTCTTTTCTTGTTTGTGAGACATTCACAAAGGACTCCTGTTTCCCCTCAGTCTGACTTTTGTCTAGGTGCCAGATAACTTACACAAACTAACCTGTTCATGAACTGTTGATTTAGACTGGCAAACTAAGCTGCATGGCCTCACTCCAAACTGCTGATTGGAAACCCCTCATATGAGTCTCTTGTGACAATTAACGAATAGCACGCTAAGGTTCATGTGCATACGTGCAGACAATGACCAATATCTCATCTCATGACTGCAGAGTGAGCCTGCTGCTTGGCCCTTCCAGTACAAGGTAGGCTGTGCCAGTATGGCCATTGTGAAAGTACAGCTTGTACTTGCCAAAACTAGTTTTATAGCTAACTTCTACAGCTCGCTCTAAAATAAACAACAAGTACACAACTTGTCTACCTTTTCCAACTTTGTCTTTTCCCAGAATAATTTTTTTGGAACTGAAGGATCATATCCTCTCAGAGACAATAGTGAAGCAACGTTCCTAGTATAGACAGGGTTAGAACACTCATTTACGAACAGACATTTGTACCTTGGCTGGCTTTAATGAAGTGACATGTCAAAACAATAAATATTAAAAGCTAGCACAAGGATTGATGGTAGAAGAAAGTTTTTTCATTAGAAAGCATCAGAAATCACTTGTAGAGAAAGGACATCTCTTGAACTCCATCAAAGTCTGCGTGCGAGGTCTGAGCATGACTATGAATTTTAATTTATGAACTAAAGGGAGAAGATTGGTTGAGGCTCTTGGAGACCCTTATTATTGATCAGAAAGAGGAAAAAAAGGAAGGAAGGAAAATAAGGACACAGTCATGTGTAGCAGACCCAAACAGCAGAAGCAGAACTGGGAGAAATAATGATTCTTGTAAAAGTCATCAGATAGAAGGTACAGTTAATGAGTTTCCATGAAGGAGACTAAAAGACACCAGTGAGAAACAACTGAAAAATTGATGTACAAGAAGTTCAAGGAGTTCAGACAAGAAAATCTGGGAACCGGAAGTACTGTGCAGAATGTAAAAATAAGTACTGTAAGGAAAACAGAAACACAGAGTAATAGCAATCAAGATTTGATCTCTAGTATTGAGTCATTTATGCTAATGAGAAAATAGTAATAAATAGCAGACTGCTGTAATCTCTTCAGTACTAGTGATGGTATAAAAAAAATTCCTTAAGATTACTAGAAGAGATATTAACTATACAGGAAGATAGATACTGCAAAAGACAGTATCATTAAGGAAGGCTTTCACTTCGCAGATATCAATTTGAGATAAAAATCAAATATCTGATTTGAGAGACAAGAAATTTCTTCATGAGTTTGCAACTGATAGACAAAATCCTGAACAAAGAAGGGATTTGTATCTGGTCTTGTTAGAACTTGAGGCTATTGTAAAAGTGCTGGTGACAGAAGGTAGTCCTATTTCACATGGGGTTAAACTAACTGGAAGGATCAACAAGAAGAGCCCATACTAAATATTTTCTAGTTTCAGAAGGAGAAGAGCTAATGAGTAAAGTCACTGGTGCTGAGGAGTTCAGAAAATTGAATGAGACTTTGATGTTGAAGAGAGGAAAAAAAGTGCTACTCACAGCTCCATAACAAGAAAAGGAGAAAAATGTAAAGGAGGGTCCTAAAATTGTTTAGGTAAATAGCCACATAGGGCTTTTTATAGCCATTCTACAATGTTCATCCCTGTATTATATGAAGTCTACAGATACCTTTGAAATTCACTGTGATCTTTAATACATTTAATGGATATTGTTATTCTCTTTTCCTGGATGACAGGAATTTTTGCTGGCTGATTAAATACATTTTAGACTCCTTTTCATCCTACAACACTTGCTCAAACTGAGATGTCTCTGTAGCTTCAGTTCACCTCTTTCATCCCATAGATCTTCAACAGATCCACTGCCAGAGATGATGCTAGAGCACACTTTGGTTTACAGTTTGTCCCAGTTGTCTTTAGCAGAATATGGTGGTCTTCTCCACCAGCCAAATGGGAGGACAGCAACCAGCTGGAAAGGTGTAGAACCCTACCCAGGAATGAGCTCAGTTGGGACTAACTGGAACCCTCCACATTGCCTTTAAGTCTTTTCTTATCTTTGATCTGTTGCTGCCTTCTGGCTTTGCTGTGTAATAAGAATCCTACTGTCTTTAAATATTACAGGTTTCTGCTGCTCTTTCAACACTGCCTTGAAATTACTGAACAGAAGGATCACGGTAGCAATTTACACAAATAGTAGAAGTGCAAGCTACCGTCCTCATTTCTTTCACTTTCACCCATTGTTCAAAAATTCATGTATACTCAAGATTTCAAATTACTTTCAAGTTCTATGACTAATAGGGTGTGGAGCTGTAATTTACTTACATGAATATTTCATTACTTCCTTTCCAGTGAATTTGGAGAAAGCATCTCAAATCCTCAGTTCTTTAGCATTTTGACAAGGATCCAGTGGCTGAGCTGAAATTTTACTTGAATTTAGCATGTAAAATCTGTCCATCTGCAAAAAGAAAAAGATTGTATTGTCATTTCACTTATAATTTCATTCCACTGCCAAGGAGTGCTTCAGATGCATTTGGCTAGGCTCCCAGTGCAAAGAAGGGCAAAATATAGCATGTGAAACATCAATTATTAAAATACAATATTCATTATAATGGATGTAGTCACTAGGAAAGGCTAATGTGCTCAGAGATACATGTTGGTCTTGATTTATATATATTAAGTCATGTACTGATATTTAGACAGAATAAGCACTAGGTAGACAAGGAGTAATATAAAAAAGCACTCACCAAGGCTCAATGAAAAAAAGGAAAAGAAATACAATTTATTAATATTTTATTCTCTGCCATTAGGGCTGCAAGGTTGAAAATCCATCCTTTAGGTTTTATCAAAAAGCCCTTCCACGTCTGTATTGTACCATCTTAAAAATGTACATCCTTTCTGATGTTTCATTTCCCTCTGCCTTGATTTAGTCAGCTGTTCTATCACCCAGTGACCTCTCCTCACCTGCGAAAGGGAATTAGGAAAAGGAATGGAGACTCGTGTGTTAAAGTGAAAACAGATTTAATGAAATAATAATAAAAAACTGATATTAATACTGATACTAATATAAAATACACAAAGTTATACTCAGCTGGCGAAAGTGCAACAGTCACAACAATCAGGAGAGGTCTCAGGAGCAGATTAATAGGTGAGACTCTACAGGGATGGTGGCCATTGAGGAAGAGGGTTGTCCCCAGCAAGCTTTCCAATTTATAGTGATTGTGACATTTATTGTATGGAATATTTCTGTTGGCCAGCTTGGGTCAGCTGCCCTGGTTTTCACTCCTCCTAGCTTTAGCACCTGGCTAACTCAGAACTGCTAAAGACCTTGATCACTATGGAAACCTGAATACCATGGCTGGCTACAAACTAAACCAAAGTGTCTTATCAACTTTGTTCTCACCAAATTGGGTGCTGCAGTCTTCTCAAAAACAGCTTTTCTGACAGAGAATTGATTTTATGATTCTATCCCAGTGAAACCACGACACCCACCATTATCTGCTCACTCCTAATATTGCCATCTTCCTCCTTCCAAAGCTAGTGTGGCTCTCCCTGTCTCAGAAAGACCCTCCTCTGAAACTTTTCTTCTATGTTACCACTTTGCTGACTTGTGCACACCCACAGCAACGTTAGCCCTGCTCTCTAGCCCTGTCAGGCAGCTTCTAACTTTTACCAAAAGGCTATGGTTGCCAGAGTTCATGTTAAGTACGTCTGCAAAACCTTACATGCATACACACAGTATACACCCACCCTTCAGCAGCTAATGCAAAACCTCCCTCATTGCTCCAGCCTCTGGTGGCTCCTGCCCTTACCCACAAACATCCTGAAAGGCAGCAGCCCACGCAATGTCTTATCTTGTGGAGTTTTATGACAACTAGCCACAACAAGTCAGCGTGTGAATGGCATTTCCCCAGAAGTGTTGTAATGAAAGGTAAATCCGAGGAGCCAGGATTTGCAGTCCAGTTCCCAGAAGAGATTGCCTAAGAAAGAGAGGGAATCGGCAGAGTCCTTTTTTTAAGAACAGGTTGGACAAATAACAGGATTGTCTGAGGCAGAGATAAATAAACCTGCCTTTGGGCAAAGGGAGGGATTCAAAGACATGGTACACTCCCTTTCTCCTCTGCTTTCTATCATTTGTCTAAGAACACTGATTTTTGGCACCTTTCCTAAGTCTTCCCTCCATGCCCCCACTAATTTGGATGACAGAACAGCAGAGAGGCTCTGGAATAGGAACCCGGACGTGCAGGGCACATTTTCTCTTTCAGTATTGCCTCATCATTTGACTCCGAGCTTCTCACATCCCACCATGATAACCAAGACCGTGCATCTGCAAATAGAGTTCATGGTAATTCAACTGCTTCATAGTAGTAAGATTTTGGATCACACTCAATTTGCAGAAAACCTTTTTTTTTTTCTTTTTGTTAGAAGATTAATCACATGAAATAAGAAGAAAATAAATTCTAATGTGAAGAATTACTATCGTAAAATGTGAAGACAAGTCACAGAAATGTGTACTTACACTGTGTAAAATCAATCTGTAGTGCTTTTCGTATTTTCTAATGGGCACACCAATATCTTGTCCCACATATTTTATTTGTGTTGAAGTAACCTGCAAAAAACCTTCCTGAAATTGTGGGGAGACTCACAAGCAGTAGTGAACAACTACCATTTCAATTAAATTCACCTCAGGTTGCAGCTAGTATCTCTGAAATCCTGGGTGGGAATGAGTTAATGGGGATTTCTGGGTTGGGGCTCCACCCTCCTGCCCCGTGCTGTGCGGTGCATCTTTCCCAAGTGAGCCCTCAGTGACTTCCAGGCCTCCTCCTTCAGCAGCCAGCTCATTTAGTCTTAATTTCTGAGTATCCAAAATATGCAGAACAAGGAACCTTAATAGCATTTTGAAGTTATTGACTTTTCTGCCTATTTGTCATGATAAGGACTAAAATGTCTTTGAAAGTAATACAATTCCTCATAGAGAGAAAAATGTTAACTTTCGACACAATAGAAAATTTTTGAAGAACTGGGAGAAGTAAAAAGAAAAAACCACACATATACAAATCACTTTCAGATGAAACTGCAGCTATTGGCAGCCTTGGTAAAAAGCAGGGCTGGCAATCAGTAAGCAGAAATGTAAATTCAATAAACATGTCTGTGTGTACAAGCTGATAAAGAAGAACTGCTTTAACCAGGTTGTAAACAACAAGATTGTGCTTCAAACTGTGTTAAGGGCAGAAGCAACGTATTTGCATTGCCGCCTTACTGTACGACCCAACATAACCATTCCACGTTCAAAAAATTTCAGCCTAACAGGCAGAAATATATGTAGCAGTCCCAGAAGCTGCACAAGGAGAAAATGTGGCTGTATGGATTATAGAAAACTGGATTTTCCCAAAGTATTTTTTCTTTTTATGAATCCTTTCCTAAATGGATTAATCCATCCTGACACTCCTACCCTTCCCAGCACACTGCTGCCCACTGGACCAGCACTGGCCTCCAACCCCTCGCTCCCCTCTCCCCACTCTGCGCTGGGAAGGAGCTCACTCAAACATCTCAGAAATCACTCAGTGTTTCTGAGTGGAAAGTGAAAAATGTGGGAACATCTGCTGTGACAGGAGCTCCAAGCCCCCCTGAGGTCTTCACCCATTTCCATCCATTTATGTTAGCTGGGAACCTGTCCCAGGCCATCCGCTAGCAAGCTCCTACCGAAGTAGGATTTAAAAGTATATTTATATTGTACTGTCATGTTATAAAGCTGGAACTTGGATTGATTATTTTTGCAGAGCCAAATTATTTCATGTGTAAGTACTCTAGACTCAACATTCTCTCAGCAGCGTTGGATAGAGGGCACTACTTCGTACTGTGTCACTTCTAATTTCTCAAAGAGATATTAAGAGAGAATTAAAATTGTGACAAGCAACATAAACATCATTCACCCCGAAGTCCATTATTTAAAGTAAGTGCCTTTTGCTGTTACCAGTAGCTCCAGCACTCACTGTTAGCCAGGCTAAAAGTCAGATACAGAGTTTATCTGTTTTATCAGCTACATTTGGTTACTCCAATCATGTAAGAATTCCTACTATAAAAACATGAGAGATAAAAGCAAAGGGTGAGCATGGTACAGAGGTCTGACACAAGTCTCCTGCATATTCAACTGGTATGGAAATCTAAAATCACTAAGATGTTTGTTTATATCAGAATTTCAGTAACCTGAAACTGTTTGGGTTATCTTCAGGTTTGCCTCTGGATAAGGCCAACATGACTGTAGATCCTTTTTCTTTGTGTGCTTCCTTTATTCTGGTGAAATTAAACAATCCTTTGATTTGACAAAAAAAGTTTTTTCTTTTGGTGTTCAGTGTCATTTGTGTTTTTCTAAAATGTCAGATGCTGAGTTCTGGTGGATCTGATAAAGAAGACACTAAAGCCCCATGCACGATATAATTAAAGCCTTGTCTGTCATGTTTTTTGTTGCATATTAATCTTCAGCCATGATATTTTCATGTTGAAGGACATAGTCTGTACAAAAGCTTGACAATGGAAAATTTGCTAATTGTGTCATGAGTCCTCCCAAGGAATAATGCACACAAAAATGATAAAGTTTGTACAGTTGCCCTGAATTGGCTGTTTTTCTTTGGTTAAAGGAAGGAACAACAAGCAAAGCTGTGGGGCAATGGTTATTAAACAATTACCTTCCACCTTACTTTCAGTCAGTTTGTGGTTTTGAGAAATCAGTTATTTCCAATTCAAATTTCTCTGCACACATCCTCTGAAATGCAAAAACAATGCAAATGCAATTCCAGATTTTGAATTTTCCATCATGTTAAGTATTTGGATCAGTCTTCTAGGCTCTGTTTTTGTCTATAAGTTCTATAAGGTGATTATTTTAGCATAATTACTGAACCTTTATTCCACTTGGTGCTTATAACTTGTTAGCGGTCAGCAAATGGAAGTCTTCCCTGGTTCCTTTTAAATCTGTCTTTCCTTTTGTCCTTCATTCCAACAACTGAAGCCTGGAAAATTTTCCTTCTGAAATAGGAATACAGATACCAATTTAATTTAATTCAGATGTCAAAACTATGGACCAGAAATATATGCCAGAAGATGTGTGATTTTTAGGTAATATCTCTTCCCTGGAATGCTTTTGTCTCATTCAGAACATTCATTTAAAGCAAAAGCCTGAGGGCTGAGCCCATCATAGAATCATAGAATGGTTTGGGTTGGAAGGGACCTTAAAGATCATCTAGTTCCAACCCCCAATCCTGCACACAGTATACTGGGCTGAAAATAATACTCTTAACTAACCAGATACAACAAACCTTTGCTGCCAGAAAGCAATATTTCATTGATGCCTGCATGTTTTGTAGCCTTAGTACAGCAACACATTGTACTGCAGACAGATGCTCCTATTTAAATGAGGCAACTCAGAAGGGAATGTATTATTATTAAATATACATAGGAACAAAGAAACATTCTGACTGGGTGGTTTGGTTTTTTTTTTTTTTCAGATGGTTATGTATAGGTATTATCCTATGACTGATGTTTCTATACCCATGCACTAATAGCCAAATAGACTTTCATATTTGCAAGAGCCATTGGAGAACATCCAGTTCCCTTCCATTCCCATCTCATAAAAGCAGTAGAGTGATGGCCGATCCTGGACTAGTGCTTAGGTTAAAGCAAGCTTCCTTCTCCTTTGTAATGACATTCTCAGTAATTACAGGTCAGCTGTAAATCTAGATTAAAATCCTATTTTAGAGCATCATCATTATCTAGCAAAAGGTGTAGACTTACTTCCCACAACTGAAGAAAACATGTATGTGCTTTGCATCCACAAAAGGTGGGTTTTTCAGTGTTCTCTCATCTTACTGCATTGTGACTCAGCTGAAGAGAGTTTTCAGTGTTTCCCCTGGAAGCTGACTCCTCAGTGAGATGTGAGCCCACTTCTTATCCCTTTCATAACAAAGACTTTTCAATCCATGCATCCTGTTCTTTCCTTTAGTTTTCAAAGAGCAAAGCCTTTTTGACAGCAGTTTTCTGGGAAAGTAGGTAAAATTCACAAAGTGACCCACAGTGTGAATGCACCTGTAGATAATCACATGAAATAGAAGAAAGACTTTCTTACCTTCAACCACTCTCCTTGATGTGGCCCTGATGTGCACAGTCACAGCCTGCGCTCCTTTCTTTCAGATTATGATGGATTTTGTGATTCTGCATCTGGAGGAGCTGCCAGGATGCCCTGATCTGCCCCTGTGGCAGCTGTGGGAGGCAGGTGCAGAGGAGACAGCCTCAAGCATGGATCTGCAGTTACTGCTGGCTACAAAATCCTCCAGTTTACAGCACTGTGGGAAAGATCCCCTGCTGCCTGAGTGCACATATGGCCAGCACATCTCAAAGGATGGAAAAAATAAACCTTCTTTGAAGGACAATTTTATTCAACTTCCTTCATCAAAGACTAATGATATAGAGTGAATACATGAGAAAGTTGTATCAAGGTAATGAGCTGAAAATATACTTGCTTTAAAGAGATGGATGTAGTTGTTTGATTATGTTCAGTCATTTTCTAACCCAGATCTTAATTTTCCATCACATCTCAAGTTCCTACCATATAAAATCGTGTTTACTTTCCTGCACTTCCCACTGCTCTCAGCTTTACAGGTTGCTTTGTAATTTACTTTAATTCTCCTATGGGTGAATCACCCTTCATGCTGCTGTCTTCTGCCAGAAATTATTTTTTGGATCCTGGTGCACTTTACTGAACTGTGCTCTTCCAGAGAATGACTGATGACTCTAGTAAAACTCAGAAGTGGTTTACAACCTGTAGAAAGCTTCCTGTGACAGAGTAGTAAGTTTAAGCTCCACAACAGCTTTGGAGGACTCTAGCAAATGCAGTTTAAGAACCAAACAACTTGGAAAAAGCATAAATATTACAGAATTACAGAATGGTAGGGGTTGGAAGGAACCTCAGGAGATCATCTAGTCCAATTACCCTGCTAAAACAAGTTCCCTACATCACATTGCACAGGAAAGCATCCAGGCAGGTTTTGAGCATCTCCAGAGATGGAGACTCCACAACCTCTCTGGGCAGCTTATTTCAGTTCTCCAACACCCTCACAGTAAATAAGTTTTTCCTTAAATTTGTGTGGAAACTCTTATTGGGTCTCTTCAGCATCATTTGTACTCACAGGGTATATCTGGGAATGATGCCAGCCAAGGGTGGCAGGTACACCTACCACAGCTGAGAGCAAGTGCCAAGTGATCCCAGCTGGGCCTGGCTCAAGAGCTATATCTCCCACCAAATACCCTGTGAATAAAAGGCTGGCTGGGATCAGCCCAAACACCACTAGAAGACTCTATGTAGGACTGATACTGTTGGTGAAAACTGTGGAAGAGATACAAGTAACAGTGCTTTTGTGTTTTTACCTTTTTTCCATAGAAATCTTTTCTTCTGGTGACTGTTTCAGTCCACTATTCTCACAGGCAAGGAATGGCTCAGAGGCACAAATCCTGTTTGGGTTTTGCTCAGGACCAGAACTAAATCCCACAGCAAGACTGCTCTGGCCAGAACAACCCACGCTGGCTGTGAAATCCATGTCTGTCAACTGATTCACAACTGGTTGTTCAGTGATGGCAAATTGTGTGAAGATCACTGCTCCCACTCTATAAGTGCAGTGCAGTCTGTCCTCTGGAGAAGAGCCCTCAAGCTGGGACAGGTTAAGCAATGAAGGGTTTTAACTGAGAGCTGCTAAGGCACAGTGCAAGGCTTTACATGTGAGGATGTGGCCACACTGGCTGTGGGAGCTATGGGAGAAACTCACTCCTAGGCTCTCTGTGGGGAGTGGTACAGGAGAGTAGGTTTTCTCCACAGGGTTAAAATTCTTGGATACTGGAAAAAAACTGAAGTTAATCTGCAGAGCTCAGCATCTGGGATTCAGGTGACTTCCCTCTTCAATCTATTGCAATGCTCAGACACTTACTAGATTTCCACTATTGTGAAACAGCCTTGAGGTGATGAAGGGCATGAAAAGTCTAGAGGTCTTTGAATATAAGCAGGAAAAATGCCCTCAAACAGGAGGTATTGCAGGACAGCTCCTACTTTTCCCTTTTCTCTAAAGCTAAGTTCCTTTTAGGGTGTTATTTTGTATTTGAGTGAGATAATTCTTTACTGTGAGGGTAGTGAGACACTGGAACAGGTTTCCCAGAGAAGCTGTGGATGCCCCCTCCCTGGAAGTGTTCAAGGCCAGGTTGGATGAGGCTTTGAGCAACCTGGTCTAGTGGAAGGTGTCCCTGCTCCTGGTAGGGGGGTTGGAACTGGATGATCTTTAAGGTCCCTTCCAATCCTAACCATTCTATGATTCTATGAATGAAATTTCTACAAATATTATCCACTGCCTCTGCTACTGATAATTTAACATGATGCTCTCTGTAGTTACAAATAGCTCAGCTGACATGTGACAGAAAGCCAAACCCACGGCTCATGTGAATCCATGGAAGTATGCAGATCACCACACACTGGGGAGCTCGACCCATACTGGGCATCGCTATCCTCCAGCTTTCACAGCAGCAGGCAAACAGTTAACAGCCACCTCAGAGGCACCCGGAGAAGGAGCCGCATATGAGCGTCTTCTTCAAACATTAGTAAATTATTTCATGGTGTTGTGCTTTAAGCTCTAAAGAGCTTCTGCTTTTTAAAATGGCAAAATATAAAGCATAATCAGAGAGTTTCCATATAGAGGAGTGGGTTATAGATGAGCTGTGCCAAAGTGTTGACTCAACAGGCTTTTAAGTGGTTTTTATTTACAATCAGAAGGTAATCTATAGAACAGACATTGTTGTGACAGGACTTTCTACAGTGTTATAACTAGCAAAATTATCTCAAGGATCACGTGCTTGGATCTCTATCAACACAGGATGATCTTGTCCCTGCTTCAGGAGCTTACAGAGGAAAAAAAGAAATAACAGAGTAAAGCTTTTTGGAAGAATTGGCATATCAGTAAGGTGCAGTTATTATGATATACAGTGCACAGTGTGCTGCAATGAACAAGCTGTCTTATTGTTTATCTCAGAGCCTCTCTACAATAATGGTTTCTTGCTAAATTACATCTTCATAATCTTTATTATATCTGTTATCTTATAAAAAGTTTTCCTCTCTTGCCCACTGAGCTGTTCTAGGCAATTCTCCTTTAGGTACATGCATACAAGAATTCCACAAGGTGGTTTTTTTAAACCATGAAAACCATTGTCTTGCACTTTGTCCTGCGGCTGACCAGTTGTGGAACTGGTTCCATCTCAAACAATGGCTCATTCCATAGCCAAACTTATGTTTTTTTCTTTCAGTATTGTTTTGTCTCTACTTTTTAGGCACTGCGTCCACTTTTTGAATCCTGTCCTAGAGGAGCATGGCTTTCCAACCATGCACGTGCAGAGAAGCAGATCTCTTATTCTGTTTCACTGCTTCTGCTTCTGCTGTTTTCCTTACTAAGTATACAAAACACGTTCAAAAGTTGATGGTAGGAACTGAAATCCATAAAACCGTGAGTCAACAGAGAGGTGTTTTTAATGGCACACTGTGATATCTCTCCTCCTTCCCTCCATTAAACTTCCCTTCTTCCCTAGCCAATACATTACCTGATTGTTTTTTTTTTTCTTTCAGTAAATGATTATCACCTTCTTATGTAGCATCCCCCATGCTATTCCTGAGGTTAAAACTGCCCAGCTACTCGCACTTGTCTTAAATGATTTACATATCTAATTAAATACAGACTAGCTAGGATTTAGTTCGGAAGCTTGCTGCTTCTGTTTTGTATCCAAAGGACTTGTGTGCCTGAAAGCTTATCTACTTCTTTCAAATACAGGAGCTGTTCTCATAAAAGATTATCCACCAACCTTGTCATGTTATATGTTTACAGTGGTAATAGGATGTGGAGGACAGATGGGAGGTTCAGAGAAGGTTCAGAGAGAGGAAAATGTGAATGAGATCTCTGAGGGGATGGAGTCCCACAGGGGCAGTTTTCACTCATGCTTTGCTTGATTATGAGGTTAGAATTAGCACTGATAAAAGTACTCATTGAGTCTGAGTGGGATCATAAAATGTCAAAAGTGAAGAATAATAAATAAGCACGTCAGTTCAGGATTTTACTCTTTGCAGACTTTTACCTGATGTCATTTGAAAAATAAAGGTCTATATTATGCTGGAAATAATTCACAAGGCAAATCTGGTTTTAAAGGAGTATGAAGAACTTGAAAAGCTTTTAAGGCTAGTTAATTCAAAGTTCCTTGATTTTTTAGATTAAAACAGTTTTTAAAACAGCTTTTAAGACTTTACGTATCTTTCTATCTTTTTTGCATACTTGCATTTTTCCATTATTCTTATTTCTTTCTCCTAAGACTCTAGAGTTTTATGTATGAGCTAGGCAAATTAAGCCCTAGCCCAATGGAATAAGAAAAATAAAGCAGTTCTTTGTAATATTACTGTATCCAAAGAATTTTCCAAACATATAATTGTAACTTCTGCAGGCAAGTATCATTTGAAGTATTTGAAGCAAGATATGAACATGTTTTCTTCCCTGTTGATTATTTTGGAATATGAAAATAAAGACTAATTGCATGGTTTTGTATGTTAATTTCTGCATGATTCACATTTTCAAACTAAGCATTTGAAAGCCTTCCTCAGTTTCAAGTTCCCCTTGTCTAAGTACGGCACAACTCCAGTACAGTTCCTACCCAGAAAAATTCAAAGGGAAAAAGACTGATGATGTTAAACGGTGAGATTGCATAATCCTGTGAATGTCTCTTTCATTTCCCAAATGAAATATCAGGATTGAGGGTAAGTAAATTATTACCAGGTTTTAATCCATCAAAGCAATGCGAGTTTGAAGGCTGCAGCAGTGCAGGAGGGTTGCAGGAACCAGGCTGTTGAAGAGCGGGAGGACGCCTTGCTCTGCCCTCCATGCAGCAGCAGCTCCCCCAGGAACTGGCAAAGTAATTAGAGCAAGAGGAACCTGGGCACTTTTTGGGGGCTCCTGCAGAGGACAAGGGACACTTGCTCTCTGCCAACTCGTTTTCATAGTTGAATGTACTCATTTCAGCCTTGCCAGCCCAGGTGTGAGTGGTGGGCTATGAACTCCAGAGCAGAGGTAGACTTCTGCTACCAGTACCCTCCAGCAGAAAATCGAAGAGGCAAAGAAGGGCAACCTTTTCTTTCAGCTGTCACTTGTGCATGCGATGCCAAAAAGGCGGTGCAACGTACAGAAGATGGGTGCTGTGTAATGCTTGATGGTCCTGGGATCTTTCTTCTAGGTCTACCTGGATCTGTTGTGTCACTTGGAGTAAATTTCTTCCTTTTTCCCATTGTTTACCTCATTATTCAGACTATAAATTCCTCAGTGCACTTCCTGACTGTCATCGGGTATCTGCACAGAGCCTAAGACAACCAGCCTTGAATATCTTCCTGTCCCATCTCAGCCACCACCACCCTGACCTGCTTGTACCAACAGGCCTGGGCAGCCACTCTAGAGCTCTACTGCCTTTATCTCTTCTCCCACCACACCATGGAGATTACATATTTGTGACCTGCTGAGGCAGCAAAGGATTCATATATGAAAGAAGTTTAATAGGTGAAAAACCACACAAAGACAAAGCACACAGAAAACAAAATGCACAAATACAAATTAATTTTGGATCCCAGGACACCTTGATACAAATTATGGCATAAAGTGCTTCTGAAACCTTTTCTGAGGTGGCTGTATATATTCGTTTACTAACATAAGTTAAGCCTATAGGGAAATGTGAAATTAAAAGTCGCTCTGATTGGTATGCACTGATGAGAAAACATGGTTTTGAATTTCAAATAAAGCTTGTAAGACTACAGAAGGCTCACAGAAGTAATTCCCATATTAAAGGGCATCTTCCAGGGAAGCAATTAACATTCCACCTCCTGTATCTCCACCACTGGAGAATTCGGATGCTGACAACAGTTGACATCTGCTTACTTACTCCATTTCCCCCTTGCACATCCAGCTCCCAAACGTGAGTGCTGTTTTCTTAACTCCAGCCCTTTTATTAGTGATAATAACAATGCTTCAGCAAGAGCAATTACAAAGCAGCCTCTTGAGAGACGTAGCTGTTGTTTCCTCTCATGCTGAATATGTCAGGATCTGTGTCACCTACAATTTGACCAAAAAGTAGTTTAAAAACTTCCCCACAGCAATATATTTTCCTGTCTCTATCAACTATCAGACATCAGGACGGTGATGGGGAGGCTGTGCACAGGCTCGACAGGGCATCCACGTGCCAAATCTGGCATGAGCTGATGTCAGCATTGGATGGGGGCTCTGGTGGTGCCTCCTGGCAAGGTAAGGGCTGTGCCCGTGTGCTGGGGGGAAAGTAGAGATGTTTTCCATAAGTGCTTTCCATACAGCACATTTCTCAGGATGGGGTACCAGACTGAACTTGGAAAATTTTTTTGTGATCACTATGCTCATAAAATTTAAAAAATGCACCATCTTAATTAAAAGCATGAAGTAACCAGTACCTTATTTTTAAAGACTCAGCCGACTAACCTCAAAGCTGCTTATATTAAACAATGGAAAGACGGGCAAAGATCACGCATCATATTCTTTCCAAACAGGTGCTTTAATAGACCATATATTTTTCAGGTCAATGGACAGTTCTGAAAAAAATGCAAGGTCTGATGCTAAATAGCAATTTACTGGTGTCAGAAAGATCTTTCCAAATAAATAAACCAAATGAGTGCTGAAAAATACAATTTTAGGTAGCTGAATAAAATTATACATACCAATTATGTTTTTCCTGTGTTAGATTCTTAAAAAGAGCTCTGGAAATATTGCCTCAAAAATGTATTTCAGGAAGAAAAAGGATTTAGTTCTCAAATCCTAGTCTATATTATAGATTTATGGGGATATTTGACCAAGACACAGTTATTATTTTGAAAGTAAGATTCATCTTCTCCAGTATTTACCCTTCTTGTACTAGCAGGATCTTTCCTTGTCCTTCTCTCTTTCCCCTACACACACCACCAATCATTTTAATTAAGTTGCCAAGGTTTTTCCTCTTCCTTTCTCTAAACTCTGCCATGTGAGTGAGCTCACCCAGGATCAGATGAAGTACCAGAATATGCTTTAGTAAATAGAATTTATTCTCAACCTTCAGCTCCTCATCCACTGTTACAAACCAATCCTTCATTCCCTTAAGGAGCATCTGAGGAAGAAGCCTCTCTATAAAACACCTCAAACTCATGGAGACTCAAAGGAATAAGCTGTCAAAACAATGCATTGAAGGGGGTACATCCCATAATACTCATGTCTATTCACATCACAGTAATGTTTATATTCTACACACTGCTCAAATGCCAATTCTGAATCTTGTTTTCTCTTTCAAAAAGTAGAATTAGGTATTTTAACTCACTACTTGATAACATGTTAGCTACCCAGAACAGGCACCCATAAATTTGAATAAGAGGTTTAGAGACACGCAGGACAACATTTATCATCCTCAGCAGACCAAGCAGCTTCCACCGAACTCTGTCTCCTGTATAATTTGACATATGAGATTATGTTATAACACAGAGAAAATTCAGATCCTTCCAGCTCTCTGGAGCAACTCCAGTGTTTCCCTTCCAAGGAGTTAGATCCCATGACCTAGACGTTGCATGCCAAACATGTTAACCTGAGCCACCCAAATATTCTGTGGCTGTTCTTCTTTGCCTTGTAGGCTAGTAAACTCCCAGCATAAATGGCAATAAAAACAGCTTTATAACATCACTCTGTGCTGAAACTAATTAATTGCCAACACAGATTGTGATTTTGGCCCTAAACTTGAATGATCCATTATCAATTAATCCAAATGTAAATGAGAAGACAGAGGACCCTCTAATCTTTCTTACAACTCAGTGCATTGAGAAATCCACAATTCAGAGCAGAGAAGCCATCAAAGAAAATGATGTTTCGTGTCGTAAGGCAGGTGGTAGCTAAGCTCCAGGTTTTTGAAACCTCTGATTAAAAGGAAAGTTGTGAATGAAGCAGCAGCCCCCATGGGACAGCTGCAGCCCCGTTTCTCTCTGGTTACCAGCGTGTTACTCAGCTATGCGGGCTGCCTGGACACACCGAGCAGTGGACCAAGGAATGCTGTCTGTGCTCACGCAGGTCCAAAGAGCCCTCTGAGACAGAATTAGACCAGTAACTCCCCCATGCCAGCAATGAAGACTCCTGTGCCCCCTCACTCCTCCATGCCATCACTGCCCCTCCCTCCACATCCCAGCATCTGTCATTGAAGTTGGTAAATCTGTCTCCTCCCATATCACTCTCCCTTCATAGCTCTTCAAAAACATTTTTTAATCCTGAAGCTTTATTTATTTATACAAAAGAAAGCTGATCTTATTGAGCCCTAGAGATCCTGGGGCTGGATAATGACATCCTGATGACTGCAACCTGTGAAAGTGCTTATTAGTATAATTTTAACCACATGAACTGCCCTGCTGAAGCCAATGAGACAACACTCTGAGCATATTTAAGTGCATCTGTTATTTCATAGGTACTACATCTGGAGTGTGCACACTCATTTAGATGAGAGTTTTGGGGTTTTTTTTGTGGAGTAGAGCAAGGTGTTTGGTGTGCACCTGCACAAAAAAACCCCACTTTTTTCAGGGAGTATTTTCAGTTGATCTTTAAGGCTCGTTGTTCAATATAACATCAAAGCCCAAA
>NW_010292368.1:11141-18547 GCF_000700745.2 Antrostomus carolinensis | reverse complement strand
AGAACCAGAAGACAACCATGGTCCTTCTCCCACTATTCACTTCGGAGTCAGCACTACTCAGAGAGGTGGACCTTGGGACATTTTCCATATTCAGATGAGTGCGGAGATTATAATTGTTCCTGTAGGCTCTAAAAAAATCCTGTACAGTTTAGAATAGGTTAGTTCAAGTTAGTGGATACAAATTGACTAATAATAGGAACCTTGGGCTGTGAGGCCTTCCAAATGTCCTAAAGCAAACACTCTGTGTATTGGTATCACATCCAGAAGAGTGAAGAAGTGCTACTGGTGCCAAGTGCAAGACAGTAGCACAAATACATTGGCTCCTCAACCTTGGCATCATTGTATATTGGTACAATTTAGTACACTGTATAAGGGATGAGAAACACTGGAGCAAGGTGCAGTGGTACTTTTTGTTGTGATACAACTTTTCCCAGATCCACTGTATGTCATGTAAATATAGTTTAAGTTATCCAGGCTAGCTTTTCATCTTAAATGGGGCAGAATTTGAGTATTGTAGGCATTTTTTTAAATGGCAAGAGTAAAATGACTGTATCTGCTAGATACTGTTATTGCTCCATTTACCATCCACAATATGATCTCCAGTTTTATATAATCATTCAACTTTTATGACCCTGCTGTCATTGTAGAAGTAACACATTGGTATTTTCTATTATGCATTATTTCTAGCTATATGAAATAAACAGCAGTTAGGTGGTCCTTTTCCTGTGTTGATCCTTTCCTATGAATTTTTTTAAACTTCTACAGCAAATCCCCCTGTCAGGTACTCAGTCACATCCCAGAAAACAGTATTGAGTTAGTTAAGGATGCTACAGACTCGGAAGTGTTAGCAATAGACAACAGCCAGTAAGCACAGATGTCACATTTGCTGTAGGAATTTCATGCTCTACTAATAGATATTTCATTAAAGTCCAAGGCTAAGAGATCACATCTTTAGTGCCAGATTATGGTGTAATTCTATGTTAATGTCAAATCCCCACCATCTTGCACTCTACTGCGTGAGGACCTTGCCTTCTGCAATCTTTACATCCACGCTTTGAGATTTTCTCTAAAACCTGTCTTTAATAGTTATCACCTGCATTTCTCATCTGTACTTACAGTGAGATTTTCCTCTCTTTTCTCATTTTAATTTTGCTCAGGAGCATTGCTCAGGAGAGTTTCTGAAAGTTTCATTAAAAAATAGTTCTCTAGGTAGTCTGGAGAAAGCACAGCATGAGCCAGTTAAGGAGAAGCACAACATGGGCAATCTATAACTTAATGAAAACAAGTGTGCTTATACCAGAGGGAGATACTTGTATGACAGTATCCCTTCCAGGTTCATGGGTGCACTCTCTAAACATCTGTTACTAACCCCTACCAGCAACAGGATACTGGGCAACTTGGATCTTTGTTCTGATCGAGTACTGTCCTTCATATGGCATCATTACAACCATTTTCATCTCCTTCTTGTTCTACAACCCATCCTTCTCCTGTGTTCATTAAATTAAGCCTCCTACTTTCACACAGCAGATCTCTTCTGTGTAACTTATACCACCATTATATATGTCACCTATGAATTTGTCTGAGAAAAAAGCCCAGTTTTCATCCTACTTAATTATGGGCTATATTGTACATCCATTTTTCAGCGTCTTCTAGGAGAAAAAAGAAATCTCCTTAAATAGCTGACATTATGATATGATTTGTGTATGTCTGCACCCTATTTAACGGTGCATATTGCCCTTGTATGTAAAAAAAGAATTAATGGAGCCTTGGTGGTCATATCTTCTAGTTATGCTTCAGCTAAAGAAAAGTGAGCAATTAACTATCCAAAGAATGTCATTAATAACCCTGGTCAAATAAACCATGATTAGCAAACTGACAGCTGCTGGCATTCTTCTTTACTTTCTTGTAGTGTATACTCACTCAGAATGTCTTTGAAGATATTAATTACCTGTGCTTTGTGCCACCTAAAGTTCCTCTGTTTGCCGGAGGATTTTCTCAGCTAGTCTTCTTGGTGTTCCTAGCAAAAGAGTGTGATCCTTTTAAATTCTCAAATGCAGTCATTGTTCCTTCTGTGAGTAGTTCTGTATCTCGCTGACAACTAAGCAGAGTGACAGGGTATCTTCTGGAAACACAAAGCCTGGAGATCTTCTCTTAGGACCTCTCTATAAGGAGGTGGTCCAGAATGACAAGTTGTGCTGATTCTCAGGTGGACAATTTGTTCAAAAACTTCTTTGCCTCATTAGCTTAGTAAATTTTGGAAATTACTTAAGTCAATAGTAAAAAGCTCACAGGGTATGTCAGCACAGACCAGCACCTTTGCTCACGCTCAGTGCTGCAATAATATGCTTACATGACTTTCAGAGTAGACCTAGTCCATGTTTACCCAAACCAAGCACATATACAGAGCACAAGGTGCCACTGACCCCATCAGTACAGATGTGCCCAGGACAGGGAACAAGACTGTCCAGATGGACAGACCCTTAGTGTGCTACTTGTACTGCAAATTCACACCTTGATTTTCTATTGAATGCCTTTTCCATGCAGGTATACCCTTAGGTGGAGTGCAAAACACTCAGAGGACTTTCAAGCTGGTCAGTCATGACTGAAAAAACAAGGCAGAGAAAGGTGTAGGCAGTAGATTTGAAAGCCCTCAGCTAAACATTATTACTATTATTATTATTATTATTTTTAATACTGACACAGTCCACAGGCTGCAAGACTGCGTAAGAACTGAAAATTGTCAGTTCTTCTGTTTTAAACTCAGGATAATCCAGGTAAAAAAAAAACAAAACATAGACCAAAACAAAACATCAGCAATCATAATACCATTGTTATGGTTATTTGCTGAAACTTCTTATCTTCCCTGAGCATTTTTTTTCCCCAAAATTCAGGGCAGGAGTGTGCTAATGGTGTCTGTGCCACACCCTGGGTGAACTTGGCAGCTGTGTCAGCCGAAGACATATTACAAAATTGTCAAAAGTCCTGACCAAAGGGAGAAGTGTAGTTACATGACAGGTGGAGAGGTGTGGGAGCAGGATGTGACTTGGGGAGAATTCCCGGCACAGCACCAGGGCTACACCCAGTATCATCCTCTACAGACTCCTCCATGCATCCTCCCAAAGCAGGCATATTCCCAGAAAAAGCTGTAGATATTTGCATAGAGGCCCATCTCCTGGGCAGTCCTGCTGCAGTAAAAGAGGTACTACAAGGCACAGTTCAACTTACAATAAAACAAATGGCAGCAGCAAGCAACAGAGGAGCAGAGAGGAATGATGCAGGAGAACTAGTTCCAATGTCGAAGTCTACTGTGTTGATGTTACACTGGGACCAAGTTCCCTAAGCATAGGTAGCTGGTGCCATTTGAGTCACAACAGGATGCATGAAGTGGCCTCATGGAGCCATGAAATATGGCACATATCCCATAATGCACCAAAGTCCTTCCAGAGCAGCAGCTGGAGATCCTATGGGATAACCCTGAAGCATCCCAAATGGCACAGGAGGCCCACATCTAAGCAACCAAACTCAGGTGGACTTTAGGGTGACTGACATGATCCTCTAGTGACTGTGTCAACTAGACCTCCATCGACCGCAGGGACACTGAACATTTTGGCTTATGCTGAACCTCACTGGCACTGTTAGGTGAGATTAATCCAGCCATGGAGTCAGTGTATATGGATACATAATTATTTAAAATTTATTTAAGATTAAATAAAATTAAATAAAATTTATTTAAGTTTTTTATTTTAAGATTATTTAAAATGTATTAATCATAGTATTTCAGACTCTCCTGGCCTGAAGGCACACTGAAGCACAGTGGAGATGTGGACAAAGACTAAGTGATGTTTTTTTTCCCGTCAGTTTACATGCCAAGTTTTGAAGATTTAAGGTCAAACACATAGCCCCCATTCTGAAAGAGCTAGTTTACAGGTCTGGCTTGACAACATAATACACCTTAACTGGGCTTTGCTCAAGCCTATCAGATATTACTGCTGGTTGCATTCCAGCAGAACTTTGCATGGATAAATAGCTCAAAAGGAAACATTGTTCAAAAGGAGTATTCAGCACTTTCTATTAACCTCAGCTACTTTGATAAAGCTAAGTGAGAAAATTATTAAAGCCAATTGCAATATTTTAAGTTAAATAACCTAAGTGACAACAGTTTTCCCTCTCTTACCCTTATTCCATCCAAATCCATATGCTTAGGAGAACTCATACTTGACAAAAATGCATTGTTTCTGCTGGCTCATGAAAAAGCTGAGATCAGGCCCTAATTAATGTTGAGTTGTCAAGGGGCCTATGTGTGTGTCCTCAGTGACCACAGAGCAAATGGCCACAAGCTGCTCTACAAACAGTGCACTAAAGGCTAAAGAGGAGCAAATTAGCATTCCTCTGCTTTCGAGGAAAACAAGACTTCAGTGACTTCTTACAATGAAGTTAAAATTCCCCATATCATGTTTTTAAACTAGATCTGTTCCCAGGAATGAATGATGTAATCATAAGGAGTGAAGAAAACACCTGGAGGATGAACTGGATTGTAGCTGTACTGAGGGGGAGTCCCTGGCAGCATCCTGCTTCCAGGAGCAGAGTGGGAATGAAGTTGCTTTAGTCTCTGGAAAGGTTCTGAAGATGCTCTCCCTTCATCACAGGGCATGCATAAATACATGGGGCCACAACCACGTGTTTGGAGAAGGGGGACCAGCTCTGTCAGGCAGCCTGAAATTAGAGGCTGAACCTCAGTTTCTTGCTACTATCTTGGGAAAAGTCAGGCCAGAACCTGCTACTCAGGGGGACAAACAGGTAAGGTCAGCAGAAAGAGCAGCACATGTGGAGAATATCTATTGACCTGCCACCCAGACTGGCCCTGGTCCCATGGACTGCCTGTTAGTAGCTGGGATGTATGATGCTCTAGTCTACTTTTATTAAAAAGGATGCAGTCCAGAAAATATCAGATTACTCTAAAATGCAAATCAAAATGCAGTAAAAGGAGACGATTGGGAGATTGGGTTGAAAAACCCACATATGAACTGAATTAGAATTGATGTTGACTCACCAATGGGTTATCCCTATAACTGAGCTCTGTGTGCACAAGGGCCCTTCTTGCCCTCGCCCATCAGATATGTCTCTTTTCAGACTCCATGTTACTATTTTAAAATGAAAAAGCCATTTTCACAATAATCTTTGCACTGATCTGCATGTATTTTTCAATATAGATGCTATGTGTTCTTGGAGCGATTTAAACACTGCAACTGGGACACAACTAGTTATTTTTGTTCTAAGAGAGAAAACTATGATTTCTGGTGCAGCCTGACACTCTCCCCGCAGAGCAGGATCCCAGTCAAGGACCCCAAGCATCGTGGCCATGTGGCACGGAGCACAAGCCAGGCCGTGACATGGCAGTGATTGTGGCCAGCTGTGCTCTGCAGGGGAGCATCTGCTCTCCTCCTGGAACAGCGAGAGACACGGAAAAGGGAGAGCCAGCCAGGGCCCCAGCTGGGGAGCCATGAGCACAGAGGGGAAAGCAAATGCCTCTCATCAGGCCCCAATTAGCACAAGCCTAATGCGGGAGGCCACTTCCCGGGCAGGCTGCTGAAGGCTTGGCCAAAGACAGCAGGGAGGGAGTGAGGGTGTGAAGAGGGGGAGGGTGACAACAGAGGGGGAGAGCTGAGAGGGAGAGGGAGAGGGAGGGGGAAAGATGGACAGCAGGGCTTACGTGCTCTGACGGAGATAAAACAAAATACCAACCACTTATGTCAGTAAATGCATTTCAGCCTTCCCCAGAACAAAGCTTCAGTCCAATGACTTTGCCAATAATCTAATACTCCTGACCTCAAGCCGCACAGTGCAGAACCGAGGATGAATAGCAATGTCTTGCTGGCAAAGAAAGCAAAACCTTGCTGCTGTTGTGTTAGTGAATGCAGCCTCCATTTCCACGGGTATTGCTATCATTTCTCATATTGAGCCACAAAGAACTTGTTGCTGTGTAAACAGTGGTTACAGGCCAGGCTGCAACCTGTGCAGCGTACACCAGGGCTGTTGATTAGACCCTCAGTGCCTGGCAGAACAGAAATATTTCGTGTAAAGGGGCTGTCCAGTTTCAAATGGAAGGCAAATTCATATTCATGTGGAATAAAATGCATCCTTCACTGCAGAGATCAGCGCTGGCTTTGGAGGGTGGCAAGCCCCATTGGGAAGGTGAGGGTGAACTGATATGGATCACAGCCTTCACGCTGTGCCTTCCCCAAAGGGGTGAGCTTCAGTAATGCTGTATTTGTACATACTGATTAGAAACAGGAGACCTACACTAGATAACAGCTCTACTAGTAGAAGGATTTGGAAATGTCACCATTTCAAACTACGTGTAAAATGATTTAAGTGTTCATTTAAAACATTGTCTTTTTTGCTTGGAAAAGGAAAAATTTTGTGTCTTCTTTCTTTTTTTTCCATGCTCTGTGCAGCAGTGCAGAATTGAAAGTTGATTTTGTCAGCCGACATCCTTGCTGATCACCCCTTTTCAGTCTCTAAAACCCTTTAAAACATATTAGGGCAACTTAGTGACCAATGTATATTCTCAGTCTTTTCAAAGAGTAGTTAAAAAGCATAAAAGGCAGAGTGTTGACATTAAAGCTCAGAGATGCAATGCAGCTCTTTGATACATCATATCCATTTCCTTATTTAGCATTAAAAAATGTCTAGATAATATATTCAAAATAAAAATATCTCTCAAAGAAGACAATAGTAAACCAATGTGTGCATACTTTGTCTACAGTACTTTTAAGCTTCTAAGAAGGTTAAATAAAGATTAAATTATACTTTCATAATTAACTTAGTTTAAATTATTTTAAACTAAATTAATTATAATTAGTTAAGTGGCAAGTTAAGCTCTTTACAGTATTCATGTCCTTCCAAAAGCCTTTACAAAGATTCAGTGAGCAGTGATGTCTTTGGCTAGCTTGACAGGATGCAAGTTATTCTTATTTCTTGAGTGATCATATCTCTGAGTAAACTTGCCTGATGCTATATGTCCTTATCTCTGACTGAAGCCAGTGGGGACTAGAGCTGTTTATAACTTAACAGCATTCAATTATACATCCCACAGAAAGTCTTCATTTTTGCATGAAAAACTATGAGGAGGGCACATCCTAATTTTTCACCATCTATAGCCTATCTCTTCACCCCTGCCATGCCCACATAATTTAACTCAGCTGAAGCAGCAGGCTCAAGAAAGAAGGAAAAAAAGAAAAGCTGGGAACGTTGTGGTCTGGCAGATGACTTTGGTGTTCTCAACAAGTCTGTGCAAGCGTCAAGTGATTCACAAATGGTTCAGCAAATGTTGGCTGTGCTGAAATCAGATGAAGGGCAGTTCCAAGTGCCACACGGAAGCACACGAAGCCAGAGATGGTGCTGGA
>NW_010292368.1:0-11099 GCF_000700745.2 Antrostomus carolinensis | reverse complement strand
CCCTCTTCAGGGCCCTGCATCCCCAGAGAGATGTCCTCGTTCAGCAAAACATCTGCAGCCGTTGGACTTTACTCTTCCAGTCTCAGAAGAATTTAACTTAAGAAAAGACACAGTGCTAACCCATGTGCCATCCTGTCTGGCCCCAGTCATGCACAGGGTTGACTGTGCAAGGTGCTGGATGCCCACAGTGCACAGAGACATCAGGAGATTCAAGAGGAGACTCAAATGCTGCACAACCAGGTGTGTCAGTGTCCATTTGCACACCATCTTCCCCTTTTGGGAAAGTGCTTTAGCTCAGTCCAGACAGGATGCTCGCTGCTACAGAAATTGGAAGGATCAAATTTGCTCTGTAACTGGGTCATTGGGAGAATCACACACATGGTGCACAAACCCCCAGATTAGAAAACTTAATAATTATGGGGGTTTGGAAATATTTTTTTCCTGGTCATCCAGAATGCTAATAATGAAAACTATCTGTTCATTCATTACTTAGTACCAATCTGAAACCAAAGGATTAAGATTTCAGCTAACTTTTTTTCTACAACATACTGCATTAATTGAGTTAGTGTATTAATGCTTATTTTCTTCACTTTCACAAGATGTTGGACACAGATTCTGAACAGGTCAATGGAATAATTAAACATTTCCTTGTGATGTGAAAGGGAAAAAAAAATACAGTTTAATCATTAAAATATTTTAAAAGTGGTTTTATTAGGAGGGTGAGTTTTCTGGGGGGAGTCAGCAAATGTGGTAATGGAGGCCATTTTCTAAGGAGAAATTTAAAGTCATTTTGTAATTACTATCTGCAGTTGCTCTTTAATCACAAGAAATTAGTTCTATGAGGCCTACATTACAGGTCTCCCTCTAAGTTCAGCTGGTACTAAAATAATAGAGACTTTCTATTCAAAGCCAAAGAACAATAAACTGAGGTTATTTTTCTCTCTAGTGAAGGTTGACTTTCAGTGGGCATAAATAATTACTTTAGACTGCAAAAAAATAGCATATCACACTTCTTTGTATGTCAGTTGATTTAAATATTGCTATAATTTCTTTACTTAATGCCTAAGGATGTTCTAAGTAGTTAACAGACCAATTTAATACACAAACCAGAAGCCTAAAATCTGTATAGAAAAATTAAACAAATGGATCACAGTAAAAATAGAAATGAAATAGATGTTCAGAAATATCAAATTATCAGCTATTAATTTTATTTGCCTTATTCCTCTTGTTCTGCAAAATCTGATTGATCTTTACATAATTCTTCCTTGCAAAACTATTTTTATTTCTAGGCCATAACCTGCTCTGGTCTCACAGCTGACCCTGCTTGGAGCAGGAGGTTGGATTAGAGACCTCCTGAGGTCACTTCTGACCTGAATTTCCCTGTGATGCTACGATCTGTGCCGAATCCACTTACCCCCTCTCCCCAAGCCAAAGCATGCTCATGGGCTACACCTACACTGTTGAACCCCTCAGGTCCTGGGGCTGACCCCAGTGCCAAGGTGGAGAGGGGCACTGGTCAGTGAAAGGCAGACCACTTGTACCCACACTACACCTACAGACAATCTACACCCACCCTGTGCCCTGCTGCTCCGGAGTCCTCTGCTACTACTGAGACATAATTACCATTCATGTGAGCTGGAGAAGGATCATTTAGTCCAAAACATCTGAAAAGTGAGAGCTGTACTTGGTCCACCAGGGTGAACTACCCACACTGGAGACCACACGTTGCCTGCCCAAGGGTATAGAGTTCAGGAGATGGAGGGCAGAAGGAGCCGGACCTGGGGCAGCCCTGTCTGTACAGCCCTCTGAGGGGCTCCGGGGGTGAAATTTCTCTGCCTGTCCCAGAGGAGGGTGGTTGGAGGCCCCCGGAGCAGACCCAGTGTGGGGATAAGCGCTCAACTTCCCTCCTTGGCCCTCTCATACTCAACAGGTCACAACCCATCTCTTGGTTTAGCTCACCACCATGCAACTTGGACTCTAGTAGAAACCCAAAAGCCAAACTGAGCTTCTACTTTAGAAAAACATGATGTTTTTCCCTTTTTATTTTTCTCTATAAAAGATATCTTTAGAAAGTCTTAAACATACAGGTTGTTTTATAGAGAGGATGCCATAAATAAGACTCCTGTACCAGCTGTACTTGCAAGGACAGAAAATAACAATAGGAAGAAGAATATTTGCTGACAGGAAAGTTCCTGGTTGAACACTGAATAGTCATATGGAATAAATTATTAAAATCTCCAACGCTTTCAGTTCTTTTCTGCTCTTTGAATCTTCTTTCTTGGAGAAGGAAACAGGAGTGCCATGGGAATCCTTGCAGTCCAGCAGCCAGAAGTGGACATATCCCAGCTTAACCTGAGGTTGAACATCTTGCTAGCACCCAAGTTAATGCTTGCAGGGCAGGAGTGGAACTGTTTGTTGAAGAAATCTGGACCACTGATTCCCAGAAGAGCCCTGCAGTATGAATAGCTGTGTGATCCTGTCCAGAGCAGTTCCCGCAACACCAGCAATAAGATCTGACTGAATCTGTAATTCTGTTTAACACAGTTGTTGCAACATAAACCTAATGAGGCTTGAATACTGGGGCTTACGTTTATTTGTTTTGTATAGCTTTGGGATTGATATAGTTATACAGAAGAGCTAAGCCATTTTACTTTCATTATCCAAGACGTTATTTAATCTTCAGAGTCAATCAGATTAGAATAAATCTGTTATCACTTTCAAGACAAATTCCTGTAAGTCAAGAACTTGTAGTCAGGTCATCCTGAGAGTATTGGGAATTATTTTCTGTTGTTAAGCTGGGCTCAGGTGATGATAGGGTGCATTTAGAAGGACTCGGAAACGCAAAGGGCAAGGCATTAACGAGTTTTGTTGGGCATGGCCTGATTTCACAATGTAAATAACTGTGTCAGAGAAACCAACTACAACACAGATGTTCCCCAGCTTAGTTAAAACAAAGCTCTGTAGAAGAAGAGAAGCTTATTTATCTCCCTAAGCCAAAGCTGAAAATTATCAAATAGACTCAGTCAAACTCAGACTCAGTATATGTATAAAACAGTTGCATGTTACAGTGAATATCTAGAGGAAGTCAAACAGCCAATGAATTAAATTTATACTGAGGACTCTGAGTTGCATCTATGGGCTCAGACTTATTCTCTTGTCCCAAGACTAAAACAGATGTGTTACCCAAACAAGAGCGTTGGGAATAGCCATTTGGCCATGCTAACTCCCCAATTAGGCAAAGGAAATGTAGCCTATGTATCTCCTCTGTACATACATACATACAAACAGATGAGACTGCAGGCTCCCTTTTAGGCATGGAAGGTATGTGCCTTTTATGTCTGAACTGAACAAAAGCCTTTTAGAAAGTGACAAGACAAACCACCACACCTTCAGAGATACAGTGACTGATGACCATTAAACCTAAGGGTCTGTCCTTGCCAGGGGAACTGTCTTGATAAGTTACTTCTTTTCTCATCTGAACTCCAAAAGGAGCTCTTGCATCAGAGAACTGAAGGAGACCTGAAAATACTTAGAAGGGGGGAGCAAATAAGCTGCAGTAATACATGTAAGCACATTTATCACTTTTCCTTGATTTGTGCATTTCTCGTGCCTACAACAGTAGAGAGCAATCACCCTTTGTAGCCCTTAGACAGTCTGTACCCCAGCACTCTCCTTTAACTATCACTTGTCCATCAAGAACAGATCTATATGCTCAGGGGTATGGGAAAGCCTCTAAGCACTTGAAAAAAACAGAAAACCACCAGATATCTTAGCAGTGAGAAGCACTGTCTCCTTCTGTGGAAAGGTAACATGCAGACCTCCATTGGCCAGTAGCTGTGTTAGAGAGACCATGCAAAATCTTTTCCAGATCTAAATTAATACATAGGAAGTACACATGGAACATTGACTTCAGTCAGTTCTCCACAGATTACATAAGGGAAGAGGCTGAAATTTGCAACTGCCGATAAGGAAAATTGAGTGATTGCTAGCTGTATCTTCAGACAAAGTATTTCATAGATACAAGAAATTCTTAGGAAGGCAGCAATCATGATCTCATCCAATTTATCATTAAAACCTCAGTCAGAAGATGACGGGCTTCACATGTCACATGTATCCATACATTACAAGTTCTGGCACTGTGCTCTATAGGTGATATCTGCAGTGTTTTGGTGTTTGACTGATAGATGCATTTCTTTAAACATTAGAAGCTGTGTCCATGATAGAATTGGACAAATTTATTCAGCCACATTTCAAAGAATCTCTATGATGAGCAGTGATTTTCTTGTGTGTGTTGCCATCTTCCTTGCAACCAGACAGATTTTGAGAAGCTGCCCTGCTCAAAACACTGATGGAACTTTACGGATACTCAAAATGTAGAGCATATCTGCTGTCAGCTCAGAGATCACTATGGTCTTTCATAGGTTTCTCCTACCAGAACTAGGAAGCAGACCTATGTTATAGTGGGAAATGCTGCAGTGCTGAGGCTCTCATGAACATTCTTTCAAGGAAAATATGTCAAAGGTTTTGCCTTAATATAACCATTTTGGGCTTAGTGAATCACTAATTGCTATAAAACATTTAATACATTCTAGAGAAAAATAATTAAATATGTAGGGAATGGGATTTCAAGCAGTCAGTGTCTGAGTGACGGAACACCACATAAGCTTCTAGGACATGTTCAAATGTCTGAAGACTGAACAGAAAGTAGTTCAGTTCCTGTGAAACATTAAGATTTTCAAATATTAATAGTTGGGGGTTTTTTTACATTTGAGTCTTCATCGTGGAAAATGAGACTGGGAGAGATTATAACAGCCTGCAAGGGAGAAGAGCTGACATTTTTAGATATCTTATTGTGATTTGAACCCACATCTCCAGAGAGCACCTTGAGCAGCACTGAAGGAGAGATTTTTTCAACTTTACCTGCTTAGATCATTCCACTTTGCATGGGTAATTAAAAATACACTGCAAATTCCCCACTTCCCAGATGCACGGACTCTAGGTTTTAGAATTAATATCTTCTGCCTACTATCTTCAGTAAATTTCTAATTAGGCAAACAAAATAAAACTGATTTCAGCAGCAGAATCTGAGTCACAATGAACTACAGCACCCATATTACGGCTACTGTATTGGGAAGCAAGAAATCTTTTTCAAATTTCAGATCTTTGATTTTCAAATTTCAAATCTTTGATCCACATCTGAAAGAGGAAAATGGCCTCATACACTTGCCAGGTGAATACTCTAACTATCAGGATATAAACTATATATACCAGACAACGGGCAATCCTCTGACAGAAGTCCAGTAATTAGTGACCTTTCATATGCTTCCTAATCTAGCACATGCACTCTGAAATAGACCCTGTGTGAGAATAAACAGAGGAACCCATGGGATGTAAGCATGCACCAAGTCTCTCAGCTTCTTGACCACAAGAAATGTGTGATGGTCTTTGTGCCCACGGGTAGATACATAATGCCTCAGCACTGTTAACAGGAGAAACTTGGCACTGATTGTTTTAGGCATCTACAGGTCAAGGAGAGAGCAGAGAGTCTTAAAGAACCCAGTGACACACAGATGCTGGAAGTTCCCTAAAACAACAAAGATCTGTATGGCTTTAAACCCTCTATGGGGTTTTTTAGCTTTAGATAAGGTGAAAGGGCTTTTCCATGACCAAAGCTAGCTATATATGAGACTAGGCTAACAGTACTTCCCCAGAGGAAAATTGTGGGGATAAATATGCTGATGAGGGAGAGGGATGGCAGTAATGCTGCCTATAAATGCATAAAGTACCTAAAGAAGTGTCCTGACCCATCCCTGTGTTGGGTGAAGTGACTGTGTATGAACTTGGTTGGTTTGTAAAGGGTTTTGCAACGACCGAGGGAGCAGTTTTACAACTGCGAGCTATGACTGTGGTTACGGGGGAAGACTGTGGGAACATTTATCCAACTAATACATGACAGAAGCAACAGTAAGAACCTTTTACTGAGTGCAAAGTTTATTTTAAGCCATGTAACATACATTCATTCATAAAGGATTTCAATTCAAAATTCAAAGGACCCCTTTCTGAATCAAGCAGAGTTCTTCTGGGAGCTAACTCATTTATTTTCTCTGCAGCACTGTAGTTGTATTTTACTGTGAAAACTCTGGCTCTTCCCCATCCTTTTATACATTATTCAATGAATTTGATCCCTCAGACAACATATTAAATAGGTCAGTCTTTCAAAATCAAAATATTCAATCTCAACATTTTAACACACACTTAAATATGTTAGGTACCAAACTTGGGTTGGATTTTTTTATTTTTACATGTGTTAGGCATGTCAGAGGTGTATGACAAAAGCAGTTAGCGCAGGATCAGATGTACTGCAGGGACAAAAGGACATAAGAGCAGAAGGGAGCGTGCCATGCTTTGCACCTTCCCCATTGGCACTGCCTAGTGTAATGCATGTTGCATTTGTCCTCCCTTTCATCTCTTGCTCTCATTGTGTTATTCCATTACTTTTCTTCTGTTCTTTGTTCTAATAAGGCTCCCCATATGTTCACAGGTATCACTGTGATGTAAATTGCACAGTCCTGTTGAGATCCGTGATGGTTCTTCAGCCTGGAAAGTGGTACATGTGGGGTTGCCAAAATAATTCTACTGAAAAATAATTAATGGCAATTGTGAACAAACTGCATTGATTTTAGGAGGAAGATGTTTTCTGACTGAGTTGCTAAATTGTTTAATGAAGCAAATAACCCAGAATTACAGGGGTGGGAAAGGATGCTAAGCAATCTGGCAGCGGTGGGAGAGACTAAAAGAGGGCACAGAAGTGTTGTGAGTCTGCTTCTACTGAAACTTTTGCTGTACAGTGCTCAAGCCCTGCATCTTAAAATTCTGCCTGAAGAGGTGCAGGCATGCATCCACCTTCTATTGTATGAATCTGAGGGTGAATCGTGTCCTTCACTGATTTCATGTCAAAGGGCTTGGAATTTCCCCACTGGAGACAGCTGGTTTGAAACTATTCATTTCCACTTTATGGCTGGTTTACATGGCCCGAATGCAGCACACAGGACACCCAGTGGCCCTACTCAGTATGTCACAGTGGGAGCAAAACACCCTCTGCTCTGGCTGCTCCTGATTTTCAGGCAATACATCAGTCCAGCACCGAGAGCTGCTACGGGGGAGAGACCTCAACCCTGGGACACAGCTGCATTGGGGGCCTCCAAAATGGGAGTGCCCCTTTTCTGTTAGGGTTTGAGCTTCCCCTTCTTTCATCCTCTCTTCTCCTTGCCTTTCACTTCCCACTGCCAGTGCTTCATTTCTGCACTTTGACCATGATAAATCAAAGGAGTGTCACTGACACCAGGAATGGGGTGGGAGCAGTAGACAGCAATGACCTAAGCTCTGCACACATTACACTTTTTACCTGCAGTCACATTGCAGCAGCTTTCATTTGCTGGCTTTCCAATCTCCAGCAGCAGGAAAATGTGCCCTGGACTCTTCTCCTACTAATACAAACAGAGCGAGAAGTTGTTTGTCTTACCTCACATAAATTTCAACTGCTTTGTGTTTAGCCATAACATTAAATGCCAGCTGACTCAGGGGTGTTTTGCAAAAGTCCCCTTCCGTGGGAAAACTCATGCCGTCAGCTAAGGCTTAGCGTGTGCAGGGTTTGCTTCTCTTACCTTTGCTTAATGCATCACTGCCAGAGAGAGACTGATGCCAGCTGACAGGCTGACTGGTGCTGCTGTGCCCCTTGTTCTTCCATTTTATTGTCTGCAAGCCTGTGCTGGGCCAGGGGCAAAGCTTGTTCACCTGGGGCTCTCATAATACACCATATTTCACTCTGCTTTCCAGAAAGAAGAAATGCAATGACTCTCTCTTCTTTGAACATTGTAACAGTGTATCCATAAATATAAGAGCTAATTCCAAGACATATATATATATATAAAAAAAATTCAAATAGCATAAACGTATTCTAAATTTAAATGTATTTAAGTTCTTAAATACATGACCTAAATATATTTAAAAAAGCACATAGCTGTGTAGCTGCTATACTAATGTACCTTATTAAAGGGGAGGCAAATTTGAAAAATGTTGTTGCTCTCAATGTTTTCTGACCCTAGGAAGACTCTTCACCCACTTTAAATGCCATAGTCATCACTCGGGACACACAGGGAGAACTACCTCATATACTGAGAAAATCAGCTGAAAAGAGATGTTGTGCTTTTTCGTGAGAAATTTCTTGTGACACCCACTTTGTGGAAAATCAAAAGTCACATTGTCCTTTGTCAGTGAGGGGGGGAGGAAACTGGTTGAAAATGAAAAATGTCCCATCAAAAGTGTCCAGGTTTGTCCTTCAGGCATGCCTTCAAAACCTAGGACATTTTAAGTGAAAGGGAAATTTCTCAATTTTTTTTATGTTTAAAAAACATTTTTTATCCAAAATTAATATTTTTCATCCAATTAATATTTTCACTTGTTTTTATATATCAACTCTAAACACAAAGCTATTGTCCAGTGACAAAACTATATAATATCTGCTCTTGCTAGTGGCTTTTGCATACGGCAAGGAGTGAATAAACAGCTTTGATAAATAAATTAATTGCAGTTGCTTAATAAGACCACCCTTACTAATACTCATGTATATTCATTCTTCTCATTATTTCAAATGAATGCAAACAAAACACATCTGAGATTTTTTTGTAAGTTCTTAAAGCTCAGAGATACAAGGTGCAAGAAATTGGAACAAACACAAATTAAAATGCACAGAGGAATGTGAATAATGTTGTCACATTATACAGTGTCCTAGAACTCCAAGGAAAAAGTTGAAGGAAAAAATTAAGACAAATTTGTCAATATGGGGATGGGAATAAAACCTTAATCTTAATTACTAGATTCATCACATTTATTGGCTTATTGCTAAGACTCATTGTCAGAATAAATTAGCCTTCTTTATAGGCCCAGCCTTCCATGAAGTATTTAAATATGTAACGATATTAACTCCACTCTTGCACATCTGTGTAAGAGCTGCTTCAACAGGAAAAGGCTCCCTGGTAATTAACTGTGCTTATACCTTTATTACTATCTCTCAGTTTTTGGGGACATTAATTTTTAGGTAAGCTGTTATGTGAACTAACTCTACTTGTATATCTGTAGAAGAAAAAAAGTTCTTTCTCAAAAAATACTCCCATTCTACATATCCACAAGAATTTCACTCTAAGGGATCTCAAAGGACATCACAAGTTTCAGTCCTGATGCTGGCAAGCATCCCATCTGGGGACCCTTGCTGGGAACAGGCAGAAGTGAGTGCTAAAGGGCTTCTTTAGTTCAGACCTACATGTCTAGAGACAAAGAGGATGTAAAATTAAGGGCAAAACCAGCTGTAGAACTATCTTGTGCTTTTCTAAGCAGGTCTTCACTGAAGAGCTAGCCCAAACTCTTACCCCAGGGTTGCTCTTAACCCTTCCCTTGTCACAGTGAAACCCTCTCACCCAAGTCTGCTGGGCTTGTCTGGGGCGGTAGACTAAAATGTGGCCAATATTTTCAGCATGACTGGACACTCCTTGCTTTGCACTGAAGACAAAATCACTTAATGCTCATAAGACTCAAAAATGAGCATAGAGTGCTCTGCAATGTGTTTGGGAAGTTGGACCGTGTCTTCCTGCCAAAAGGCAGGCCTGTGCCCAGAGGAGTGCAACTCCACTGAAAACCCAGCTGCTCAGGTCGTAACTTCAGCACTTTGTACCCCCTTATGCCTGAACGAGGATCATGGTGGTGCCAAGTGCCATGGCTTGGCCCTTTGCTGGCAACAAAGCTTCTGGGTACAGCCCTCAGAGCAGGGCTCACTCTGGGTAGCCCCACTCCTGGTGGGGCAAGGCAAGCACAAAAACTCTTGCTGTCCCACCCCAAAACAAAGCAGCTCCATGTACCTGAGGTGCCAAGGTCCCTGCTGATGGCTCCCAAGGGAGGCAGAGGGAGATGTGTACCCAACACTTGACCTACACTTTCTCGACATTAATGGTGCCTAGCATGTTTTTTCTCCAGCTGCACAGCTATAAGCAAATTGTTCCTGGTGGCAAAGCGCTGTACCCTGAAACTTTGAAATGAGGACAGGGAGGCCTGTAGCCCATCTCTCCCTTTGTAAACATTTGCCACAATTTAGGGACTGTAAAGATCAGTCACCACAAAAGCATTCTGATATTATAATCCCATTTAAGTCACAGACAAATTAAAAGGAAAAAAAAAACCAAACAAACCAACAACTGTATTTTGTTTTCTATGCAAGGAAAATTGTCTATGTAAGGAAAAAAGTTATCTATAACTCAGTTATTAGTGACCATGGAGAGGTGCATTTCACATGAGATCACAAGAGTAAAAAGTTGGACGCTCAGACTGCCCCAGGTGATTGCCTATCACATCTGTAATTTTCAGGTGTTTAAACTACAGCCAATGGCTCTGTCCTGCCTCTGTAAGAATTGCCAGCCTCAGATGGGGATTCTGCCCCTTTCGATATCTGCCCTGTGTTTCTGAAGGGTGAAGATTTATAACATACAATTCAGATTTATGCCATTCCACAACACTTGACACGTGCACCTCCACAGCAGAGCTGTGGGCCACAAACTACCTGAAAGGAGGGTGCAGAGAGGTGGGGGTAGGTCTGTTCAACCAAGTAACAAGTGACAGGACAAAAGGAAATGGCCTCAAGTTGCACCAGGGGAAGCTTAGATTGGATATTGGGAAAAATTTCTTTACTGAAAGGGTTATTGGGCGTTGGAGCAGGTTGACCAGGGCAGTGGTGGAGTCCCCATCCCAGGAGGTATTTAAGAGTCTAGACACAGTGCTTAGGTACACGGTTTAGTTGGGGACTTGTCAGTGCTGGGTTAATGATTGGACTCGATGGTCTTAAAGGTCTTTTCCAATCCAGGCAACTCTGTGTGATTCTGTCTCCCTGGTGCTGCCGATGCCCTGGAAAGGGCAGGGTGCTGCCCACCCGGCGTGCCCGCCGTGGTGAGCGTGCTGTGCGCCATGCTCCACCGCTGCCCATTCACAGAATCACCACGGAATCACAGAGGTTGGAAAACATCTCTTAGATCATCCAGTCCAACCGTCACCTCATC
>NW_010292367.1:4303-4599 GCF_000700745.2 Antrostomus carolinensis | reverse complement strand
TTTATATATATTAATAAAGAAATATATATCATTTTTTCCATTTCACATTAAAGCAGAGGGTGTTGTGTCTCTGGGTACCCCTGTGGGAGGGGATGGACCACGAGCTGTGGATAGGATGCTCACAAGAGGGTTAAATCCAAAGGAGCTTTCTGTGGGTTTTTTAATTTTAAAAATCACCAAATGAGTGTTTCCTTGCTAGATAACCAGTGAAAGAGCCAGATTATTTAAAATTATTTATATTGTGAACTGAAAAATAAAAATAATCCCCTTTCTGAAAGTCCTTTGCACGTCGCTGG
>NW_010292367.1:988-4264 GCF_000700745.2 Antrostomus carolinensis | reverse complement strand
GACGAGCTGAACCCATCTTCTTTTCTCTTGAAATATTTATTCTGGCAGCAGAAGAAAATAAACAAGTTCTGCTCACTTGTTCCTCTCGCTGGAGCTGGAACTTGAGCGCAGCTTCTTATTCCACATATTATTTTAAAAAATAAATAAATTAAAAAATTTAAAAAAAATTTAGTTATGACTTGGATCTTAATAAAAACCACTTCAGAAGTTTAAAAATATCAAGTGGGCAGTGTGGTGAAGCATGTGGGGGGGGAGCACAGAGCTGGGTTTGAGTTACCCACGTGCACTAGGGGCATTTTGTCCCTTTGTTAATCTCTTAATTGCTTAAAACCCCCCAGTTGCTGCTGTAGCACCGATGCCCTCTGGTCCTCGGGAGGTGGGTCGGGGTAAAGGTGACTGCATCCCTCCCTGGGGTGTCCTGGGATGGGATGTGAGGGCACTGGGATACTGGAGTGGTGCTGGGAGAATACTGGAGGATGCTGGAGTGATGCTTGGGGGGGTACTGGGAGGATGCTTAGGGGGGTTACTGGAGTGATGCTGGGAGGATCCTTTGGGGATACTGGGAGGATGCTTGGGGGGGATACTGGAGTGATACTGGAGGGATGCCTGGGGGATACTGGAGTGATACTGGGAGAATACTGAGAGGATGCTGGGGTGATACTGGGGGGGATGCCTGGGGGATACTGAAGTGATACTGGGGTGATACCTGAGGGATACTGGAGTGATACTGGCAGAATACTGAGAGGATGCTGGGGTGATACTGGGGGGGATGCCTGGGGGATACTGAAGTGATACTGGGGTGATACCTGAGGGATACTGGAGTGATACTGGCAGAATACTGAGAGGATGCTGGGGTGATACTGGGAGGATGCTTGGGTGGTTACTGGAGTGATGCGGGGAGGATGCTTGGAGGGATACTGGTGTGATGCTGGCAGGATACTGGGGGGAATGCTGAGGAGGATACTGGGACGATACTGGGAGGATGCTTGGGGGGATATTGGAGTGATACTGGGCTGATGCTGGGAGGATGCTCAGGGGGTACCAGGGTCTCTATGAGCAGGAATTATCCCTGGAGCAGGAACCTGCTGCGGATAAAAGTGACCAGGGAATTTTCTTGGCTCCCCAGTAAGTCACAGTTCACCTTGGGCGTGATGGAGGTTCGTTAGGGTGCTGGGCAATTAAAATAGATTTCTTTGTGTTTTGTTGGGGTTTTTTTAATTATTATTTGAATAAAAGTTGCCGTGACTGGCTGCTGGGATGTTAGCTGCTTGCACAACGTGCACGCTAGGAAGTAAATCAATCCGTGTGAGTTTTATTCAGCTGGTGATAACTTAAATTTATGACTTCCCTGTTTATTTCAAAGGAGAGGGGGGGGAAGTCAAATGGCCAGGATTTAAAAAAAAAAAAAAAAAGGAAAAAAGAAAAGTTAATTATTTTAAATTCAAGTTGTGATATGTGAGAAATGGCACTTGCTGTCTGGGTGCATCTTTCTGTGCTGGGATGGAGCTGGAGGGTTTAAGAAGGTTGTATTTTCTTAGAAATCCCAATTTTGATTTATTACTGACTCAAACGCCGTCTCTCCAGGTCTCTGCTCCCCAGGCTGATGTTGCAGGCGTCTTAAAACACCTTCATCCGGGGAAAATTGCTGCTCTGGTTGTCCCTCTCCTGCTGCATGGGGACAGTTTGCTCAGGAAGTAGGTATTTTATTAGAAAAAATAAGTTTTACAATTAAGGGGGAAGCGAAACCACGGTGAGATGGTGGAGAGAGCCTAGCTGCTGGGTTAACTGGGTTGTTCTTCGTTATGGTGTGCTGGGGATGGAGGTGCATCCTTGTGCTGCTGCCTGGGTCGAGCTACTGGGATTTGGGGTGTTGCTGGCCAGGATTTGAGGCTCCACATTTCTCCTTCATACATTTAAATTTGTTGTTTTTTAACTTGACCTTTGCATTTTAAAGAAACTCCCTCCCGTGTTGCAATCCAAAAGCTTTTGGGGCTGTTGTGGTGCCATGAAAATACTCAGTGGGTCTTAAAAAACAAACCCCAGAGCAGTCAGCTCTTATTTTTCCATCCTGTTAATTTTCATCCTGACTTTCAGCAACGGTCAATAAAAAAGTTGGACAGAATAGAGACTTTTTTTCTTCTTTTTTTTTTTCCCCTTTTATTTTTTAAGCTGATGGTAAGATGCTAAATGCTGTTTTATGGAAACAGCGAGTCAAAGCATCTTCCTGTGGCTGTGGGGAGCAGATGAGCTGCCACAGGAGGTTTTCTCCATGGTCTCATCCCCACTTTCTGACCACGATGGAGCATGATTTGTGGCTTAAAACCACCATCTCGGTTCTCCTTTCTACTTAAATCCTGGTTTAGAATCAAGCACGTGTAGTTTTTTATTTTAGTATTTGATTTTTGGGGTTTTTTTTCCCTCTTTTTAACAGGTATTTGTGTGAAATAAATCCCCACCTCATCTCTGGGTGGGCACCTCTGAGGACCACCCCTCCTTGGATCTTCAAACCTTCTCCAGCGATCACATGGTGGCAAGGTGAGACCCCCAGCAAAAACCTTTCTCTTCCCCCCCTTCTCCCTCCCTTTTCCCCTCCCGTGAGCCTCCAGGAAAGGGATTCTGTGACATGAAGTTTCCATTTGGAGCTGGCAAATTCCTGGTATGCTGATTTCTAGGAAATGTGGCTTGGGATCGTGTGTTTGGTGAAACTCTAGCATGTGTGATACCTGTCTGTCCTCAGCCTGGGGTCGGACATCTGCATCCTATTCCCTGCTCTGAATTTTTCTCTCTTCTTTCTCCAGGCTGGGAGATAAAATATCTATGTGGAGAGAGGATTATAAAAAATAATAAATGGCTTTTTTTGTTGTTGTTGTTGTTGTTTTTCTTTTTACAGCGTGGATCTCTGCAGAGCGTGCGGTGGCGTTGCACGGTGTGCCTCCTCCTGGAGTGGAGTTCCTGTCGTTTGAAAGGTGTGTGCAAAGGGGAAAATCACCTTTTTGCAAATGCTGTGTGATGATTTTTCAGACAGACAGCCTGGAAAACCTGCAATATTCAGAGGATAATAAAGGTGGGGAAGATACCAGCCACTGCCCAGCTTAAAAAGCAAAAAAACCACAAAAAAACCAGCCACCATTTAAAAAACAAAAAAACCCAAAAAAAAACCCAGCCACTGCCTAGCTTAAAAAGCAAAAAAACCCCTAAAAAAGCAGCTTAAAAAGCAACAAAACCCCCCCAAAAAAACCAGCCACTGCCCACCTTAAAAAAAAAACAACAAACCCC
>NW_010292367.1:0-786 GCF_000700745.2 Antrostomus carolinensis | reverse complement strand
AAAAAGCAAAAAAAACCCCCAAAAGCCCAGCCATTGCCCAGTTTAAAAAGCAAAAAAAAAACCCCCAAAAACCAGTCACTGCCCAGCTTAAAAAGCAAAAAAACCCCCCAAAAATCAGCTTAAAAAAAAAACAAAAAAAAACCCCCCAAAAACCAGCCACTGCCCAGCTTAAAAAGGAAAAAAAAACAACCCCAAAAAAACAGCTTAAAAAACAAAAAAAAAACCCTCAAAAAAACAGCCACTGCCCAGCTTAAAAAGAAAAAAAATACCCCCCAAAAAACCAGCCACTGCCCAGCTTAAAAAGCAAAAAAACCCTAAAAACCAAAAAAACAGCCACTGCCCAGCTTAAAAAGCTGGAAAAAGCTTAAAAAGGGAGTTTCTATCCATTTAGTGGAGCTGAGGACTGATGTGGGTCGGTGCCGTGGGTTGGGATGTGCTGGTCTGGGTGAAGCAGATGTAGGAGCCTCCTGAACTCACTAGGCTCCTTATTTGCTCAATTAGAAGCTCTTTCATGAATTTCAAATTAATTAACACTGAAATAATTGTCTTTGAAGGAGAGATTGTGTCCAGATGTCAAAAATTCTGGATTTTAAAGTTTATTTATGATAGCTTTTAAATTACAGATTAAACAGCTCCACTGAATTTTCAGATCATCTGGTAGAGTGGGGACTGATGAAAAGCAAACGAGTGAAAAACCCCAAAACAAGTGAAAAACCCCAAAACCTTTTTTTTTTTTAATTTTATTTTAGCATTGAGGAATTACTTGGCCCTTTCACAGGGTGTGGG
>NW_010292366.1:0-6194 GCF_000700745.2 Antrostomus carolinensis | reverse complement strand
GGTCCCACTGTGGGTCAAACCACCACAGAGAGTCACCATCTCACATGCCTGTTGACCATCTCTTTTTCAAGACTTGTAGGCAGGTGTGTACACATGCACATGCCTCTTGGACACTTAAGATACACCCAGAATTCTGGTCAGTGTTCCCTCCATGAGCAAGTCAACTTACAGTACCCTGATTATTAAATCCTCTGCCCAGTTTAAGCTGAGACCTGCACAGCCTGTATGGAAAAACTATTGTATAGCACAGTAAAATTTGTGAAACAAGGGTCAGGTACTGCACAATATTAAGCACAGCATCACAATTGAAATAGAAATCTCACTAATAAAAGACATATATGTTCCCCAAGAGAAATAAACTGCCTGTGAGCCAGAGGGAACAAACATGCTTAAATCAACATTTGTTAGCACACTGCAAACCCTTGGGCTGTAAATTCAGACTCTGACTGGAGAAAACAGCACCTCTGCCAAAAGATACAACATAATCTGTCAGGTACCTCGGGTTTCTTGCCTCCAACACCAGTCACATCCTGCACAGAGACAGGCCCCACGCTACCTTTTGTAGTGGAGAAAGCATCTCCTGCTCCAATTCATGGCACAACCACACAAACCAACTCAGTTAAAAGACAAGACCAGGTCTAAGGAAAAAAAGTTTGGGTTTAACTCCATTAGGTAGATAACTGACCTGACTCACTTCATGGCTACATAAATATTTGTAGCAACCAGAAAAAAAAAGAGGGTTAAGTTTGGGAACAGACAGGTGAGGGGAATGGTTAGGGTTGTACTTTTCAGCAACTGACTTACTTAAAGCATTCATGAAATTATCATCTGAGTTTTCACAGCTCTGCATGAACTTCATAATAAGTCACCATATCAGAAGTTATAATAAGTCACCATATCTTCAGCCAGTCATGAGCTGAGATCTTACCTTTTTCTGCATAAAGTTACATATATATATATATAAAGTTAAAATATATAAAGTTATATATATATAAAACAAATCATAACTGCATATACTTTATTACATCTGTCAAACACCTAAAGGTTCAGGTGTTTTGTTGTTGGCTTCTTTGAATTTACTTAGACACTTCAGGCAGTCCTCTGTCAAAAAAAAAAATTCTCTTTCCAATTATTCTGCTAATTTAGAACAAAAGAATTTACATTTCAAATCACTTAAAATAATTAATTCTAAATCATGTATAATCCATGAACTGGATTGTTATATTAAAAAAAACTCAATTAAAAAGTAATCTTTTACATAACTATGCTACAATCACTGGATCACATTCACATTTATATTAAAGCTCCTTTCCACAGCTTCTGACAAAATAAGTTAAAACTCCCCCCTCTTATGGTCCCTTTTATATTACAAAAAAAAAAAAAAAAATTAAAAAATAGAGACATCCACATAAGAGCAAACTGTACTCATCTTACTTTTAAAATGTAATGAGTTCAGACTGAGTTGTACACTTGCTTCTCCCTTCCCCAAATCAGGAAATTTTTCAAATACTTAATTGGACAGCAGAAGCTGTGATACAGAATTTCAAACCAAGTGCTAATGCCATTAAAAAAAAAATACAGCAACACTAAGGTATCATCCAGCACCAAGACTGATGCTAAATTAACACAGCAAGATCTTAACCAGGACCACACCAGTAAACTCCACAGTAGGATTGTTCCCTTTAGAGACTGAGACACAAACAAACCTGAGCCCAAGTTCACGTAACCTCCAGGTAACGCTGATCACTTGCCACATCCCTTTATCCCCTTTATGTCAAGATTACCCACGTGTAATCTGTGTTCCTATGTTACTTCTGAATTTGGTGTAGGGTTTTGACCCTAAACATTTGAGTCAGAAACAACCTGGTCTAGTGGAAGGTGTCCCTGCTGATGGCAGGGGGGTTGGAACTGGATGATCTTTAAGGTCCCTTCCAACTCAAACCCTTCTATGATTCTACATGACAGAGAACAGAGCACCCCAAAACTGCAGTCCTATTAACCCTTGGAAAGCCACAGTAGTCCCCAGCCCTGCGTGGAATCTCCTTGTCACTTCTTCTGTGCACAATTTGCACTTTATGCTTACAAGTTATTTCTAATTTGTCCTCCTGTGGTCAAGGAGTATAAGAGCTTGTAATTTGTGGTAGTTCAAAACATGAAGCAAAGACCCTTCCCAGTGGAACAGATTAGGTCTTGTCAGTGTTCAACCCCGTAGAGACTGTAACCAAGAGCTCTGTAGAGATTGCAGGTGGGAGCTAAGTATTTATTCTCTTACCTCACTGCTTTTAAACCTTGCACACCTCTAATTAAAATAAACAGAGACCAGCAGAAAAATTATATTCATTGGCAAACAGCAATGGCTTACTGGAGTTTCTATTTGAGAAACTGTTATCAGAAAGTATTGCTTTTTCAGTGTAAAACCAAAAAGGCCAAGATGTACATCTTGTTATGAAGTTAGACCCCTCCAGAGCAAAGAACTTCAGTTGAAATTTGCTGAATTAAGATAACCTGAGCACATGAAGAGTCTGAATGGACCAATGTCTTCTATATCACCAAGCATATATAGATTTATCCACTGTTTTTAGGGAAACTAGTAAGGCATTTCCTTGGTGACTATTTTCCTGTCTTAAGAGGTTTTTTTTTTTTTTAAAAAAGAGTCCCTGTGGGACATCAAGAAACAGGCACACATCTCTTGAAATTGCTAGGAAACTTTACTTTTTTTTATTAAACACTGCTTGCCATGACAAACAACAAGACTAAAAATAGAATAAAGCAAACAAAATGTTACAAATAGAAGCTTTAAATATAATCACTATAAACTAAAAGCATTATTGAGTCCTGAGTGCAAACCTGGAAACCATAATCTACAGGAATTGAGGAAAATTTGGGGGGGAAAGAAAACCAAACAAACAAGCAAAAGTTGCAGTTGTTTTTTCTAGAAGGGTCCAGAAAAAGTGTAGGGATTCCACCTCTGCTTTGGATGGGGGGGGGTTTTTTTTGGGGGGGGGGGATGGGGGGGGAAAGAAAAAAAGAAAGGAAACCTCAAAGAGCAAGTTTTACCATAATTCAAAGTAGGGGGAGGGGAAGAATCAAACCCACTGGGTAAGATTCTACTGAAACAATCATTTTTTACTTAAAATATTCACTTAAAATAATCATATTGACTTACTGAAAGCAGAGTCACAGAATCATAGTGGTTGGAAAAGACCTTTAAGATTACAGAGTCCAACTGTAAACCAAACACTACCAATTCCACCTCTAAACCATGTCCCTCAGCACCTTGTCTACTCGGCTTTTAAATACCTCCAGGGAAGGTGACTCCACCACCTCCCTGGGCAGCCTGTTCCAATGCTTGACAACCCTTTAGGTGAAGAAGTTTTCCCTCGTATCCAACCTAAACCTGCCCTGGTGCAACCTGAGGCCATTTCCTCTTGTCCTGTCACTTGTTTCCTGGGAGAAGAGACCACCCTCCACCTCTCTACACCCTCCTTTCAGGGAGTTGTAGAGAGGAAGAAGGTTTCCCCTCAGCCTCCTTTTCTCCCAGAAAAGTCACCAACTTCTGTAGTGTTGGCCTAAGGATGCAATTCCTGTTGAAGTCACCTGGACCCACACTGAAGACTTTGGCAGAAGACACAAGTATAACAGAGGGCTTTAGATAGTTAGTGACCTACTGAAATTTCATTCCATTCTGCAAAACAAACCCTGGAGATAAGTATTAGTTTCATATGATGCTAATTCTTCACTATGGAAAGCTCACATGAACTTAAATTGAGACATTTTACTTAATTAGAAAGAGCAGAACAGGACCTCATGTGACAGGATTAATGAACTGTGGAGTCTCAAAAGCAATGCAGACTACAGTCACGCCTTCCCTCAACCTTCACCTCTGCATCTCCCACCCAGGCGATGACTTATTCCCCCTACAGTAACAAAAATTACCAGTACAATGAAGTCTACTCACATTTTAACTCCAATTTTGTCAGCACCACACAAAAATAGCGTCAATCTCCACTATCCTCTTACAGCAGTGGCAGATATGAGGAAGAGGATTTTATTTTTTTAAAAAATGTTAACTGTGCAAATCCCAAATGTTCTAATCCTTTCCATTGACATTCTAGCCGTATTAAATTTAGCTGAGACTTTGTAACTATTTTTGGAAGCTTTTAGCATCCAAAGGGACTATTCACTTTTATTCATCTAAAGCAGGGTTGGTCAGGCTCAAGCAGTTTAAGACCTGCATATTGCTCACAAGGCTCAGCTGTGCCTCCCATGCCAGGGTTGTATCTGCTGACCACGTTGCCCAGAGAAGTCAGGTTTCCCAGAGAAGTTGTGGATGCTCCTCCCTGGAAGTGTTCAAGGCCAGGCTGGATGAGGCTTTGAGCAACCTGGTCTAGTGGAAGGTGTCCCTGCTGATGGCAGGGGGGTTGGAACTAGATGAGCTTTAACGTCCCTTCCAACACAAACCCTTCTATGATTCCACAAACTCAGGTGGCATTGGCTTGCTAAGCAATCTGTATCTCCAGTCATAAAGAAAACAAGCCAGCAGACACTGGTGCTCAACCCTACTAAGCCAAGACTCCAGCCCAGTTCCACAAGAGGAAGATGATACTTCGATTAACCAATGCCAGGTGTGAAGATTTTATGCTCTATTCTTAAGGTCAAGAAGCTGGGCTATGATTAATCAACCACTAAAGTTACCATGGTAACATTACAAGTATTCAAAGAACAAAAAACCCTCCCCAAACCCAAAGAAACCAGAACAAGCTTTCAGATTACCTTCACTTGGCCTCTATGCTACTCTATTTAAAGCAAGACAGTTTTGTAAGGGGCACAGAATATTAGAACGTTGCTGGCCTTCAGCCAGATCTGTCACCTCACACAGGGGTCAGTGGAACACTCATTTAATAACCCTCTAGCTTGTAATGTAAAATTCGTAACTATATCCCAAATCTTACCAAGAACTACTTTATTTTTCCTGTTGGGAGGAAAAAAAAAGAGCCCATGTATGTCAGAACTACACGGAACAGGAGCTCTTCCCAGTGTTTAACTCCTAGAAGATACTGAAGACACCATGATGACTTGGAGTAAAACTTCAAAGTTTCCTTGAAAAGGATTTTCTGCTGCTACACAGCAGTAATTTATGTAATTTATAATTTAAAAAACCATGAAGGACACCAATGCAACGACAAACATTTTCAATACACCAATGACAAACCAAGCCACTGAATCTGAATACACATTGCAATATCTGAAAGAGGACAGACAAACGAATCACATAGCTGACCACTTCTCAGAAGTTTAAGGAGAATGGGACAGTTCCTGCTGTTAAAAGAGAAAGGTACCGGTTACTAGTTAGCAAAGCTGACAGTCTACAGAAAATCCTCATCTGTCCTTGTTTACTGTGATGTATTTGTAGTTTTTTCTAATTGTTTTCTGTTCTTACAGTATTCAGACTTCCATCTGTTCAGGAATGATGTGCAATCATATAATTTAGTTTTCCTGCAAGAATAAATGCAGCAGAGTTTCTTTACAGTAATTATGTATTTTCATAGAAAAAGAGTTTTCCTTTTCTTCAGAGCAACCATTCTAACCAGGCAAACAACAAAGAGCACACCAATTTGTAAGTGCAGAACCTGAAAGCCTAACACAGAAGCTGGTATAAAACACAACCTGTGATTAAACTACAATTCTCATTTGTATGATTTCTTTCAGCTGTATAAACCCATCATACAGTTTCCTTTTAGGAGACTCAATTAAATTCCCAACTCAAGCAGTAAAAGGAGCAAAAATATTTTAAAGAGATACAAGTTTTTTATTTTAATGAGATACACCTAGTGGAAGGTGTCCCTGCTGATGGCAGGGGGGGTGGAACTGGATGATCTTTAAGGTCCCTTCCAACCCAAACCATCCTAGGATTCTATGAAAATAATCTCGGAGAGGGGGGGAAAAAACAAACCAACAATTTTGGGGAAGCAACCTGTTACTGAAGCATCAAATAAGGTCAGCGTGGGATGCTGCAGGTGACTCGAAAGCAGCCCAAGAGAGTCTCTCTCAGGGATGCGGGCTCACCGCCTTCCCGCGCACCAGCCCCAAGTTGTACAAGTAGCTGGGACAGGTCGGTACCTGCTCCGAGCCCGCACCCAGCGCGTCCCGCACGGCTGAAAACCCCTTCCCGCCTCCCAAACCCACCCACCCCC
>NW_010292365.1:0-3115 GCF_000700745.2 Antrostomus carolinensis | reverse complement strand
ACCGACGGAGGCGGCGGCCGGGGCTGCAGTTAAAAGAGTTCCCAGTGGCATTCTGCAGGCTTTGGCAAACACTTGTGTTTATCAGAAAAGGCGGCTCCTTACGAAAAAGGCGTATCTGGCACTTCGGGCCGCAACGGGAAACAGCGGCGAGGCTCTGGGCAGCCCGCGCTGCGGGGCCGTGGTGCCCGGGGCGCGCCCAGCAGCGATGCTTCGCCGCGGGGCAGCATCCCGCCTCGGGGGCTGGGACGAAAGAAAGAAGGATGGACAGACCATCTGAAGAACAAAAGAGTATCAAACAGTTCTTGCAGTTTTGCAGGTACAAGTCAGCAATGAGAACATCGATGTGCAAATAGGTAAAAGGAAGTAAATTTTAAAAATTTTACCTAAATCAAATGAACAAATAGGTTTTTTTAGCCCTTCCTCAGTTATTAGCGTGTACCTGAGGACCTTGGCAGGCGGCTTTTACTTTGAAATAAATAGCACTGGGAAACTTCACAAAGGTGATCTGTCAAAACAACACATACTGGAACAAACTGATTATATCAGTTGAAGGAAATTGCAAATACTGGGTGTTATTAATTTAACAGTAGAGAACCAGCAGATAAAATTTGTTGTTCTAAAAAAAAAACCAAACCCAAACCAAAACCTGATTCGGATGAAATACTGAAAGCATCATTTGCTCTACTCAGACATACTGATGGCCTCTAAATTAAGTGTAAGTACTCACAAGCAGGACTGGGGTGTACTTGTGCATAGTACTGTGAAACATCTTCCTGATGCACAATGGCAATCAAAAAGCACTTGCAAGATACTCCGTTGCTTAAGGTGGGATGCTGCTAACTACAGAAATCCTGTGATGCTTTACGTGATCTGCTGTTTTACTGTCATGTGAGTACCAAGTTCAGATCCTGTTTGGAATCTGTCAAAGCATCACAGAAAATGTAGCTCAAGCAGAAGAGACAGAGGAGAGTGACAATAAATATCTCCTGGCATATGGAAGGAAGAAATTAAAAACTGGGCTAGATTAGTACAAAGAATGATACGGAGATGGTAAAACAGCATGGTGTTTTCCCAATCTTTTGCTGGCTTCTGAGGAAGAATACTGGTGGTGCGGGGTGTTCAGTATCATACTTTGCTCCGTCTGTCAGCTTCACTTTTAACTTTTAATTTCCTGTGTCACTAATCAGCATTAAAACGTCTCACAGGCAACGGGTTGCTATGAGCCATGCACTGGAGACTACTCGCATAGAGGAATATGAGATTATTAATGCTACAGGGGAGGCTTATCAGGAAGGATCTGTCCAGGATTAGGTAACAGTATGGACAGTATCTATGGATAATAATTATCCGTATGGGCAATAATGGTGTCTGTCACTTACTGATACTTCTTATTAGGATAAAATATTTATAAAGGATGTTTCATGTTTCAAAACAAAAGCTAACCATTATGGAGATGAGGGCTGGAAAGAAATTTCCTCAAAGGTTTTTTATCATGTAATTGTCCATAATGGGGGTTCTTCTGACTTCCACTAAGTCACAAAGCAAATCGGTAAAAACAGTGTGTAATGGCTATCCACTATCCACAGGACTGGATGGCTCATCCATTAAAAATCTGAATATATTTATTCAGTGGAGATTTAAAATCCAATGATGTCACTGGGAGCAGTATATACAGATTAAATTTACAGTCCCTGGGGTGTCTTTTCTCGTTAAAAATTCAAAATTAAATGACAGTTCTGCATTTGAAGTACACACTGTGTCCATGCCTTCTACACTGAGCATGTTTATAAATATATAAAGGGTGAGTGTCATGAGGATGGAATCAGACTCTTCGTGGTGACAACCAATGATAGGACAAGGGGTAGTGGGTGCAAGCTGGAACACAGGAGGTTCTGCTTAAACTTCAGAAGAAACTTCTTTACAGTGAGGGTGACAGAGCACTGGAACAGGCTGCCCAGGGAGGTTGTGGAGTCTCCTTCTCTGGAGACATTCAGAACCCGCCTGGATGCCTTCCTGTGTGATCTCATTTAGGTTCCTGCTCTGGCAGGGGGATTGGACTAGATGATCTTTTGAGGTCCCTTCCAATCCCCAACATTCTGTGATTCTGTGATAAAAGAGTTGGTTAAGAAAGTTGAGTCAGACTTCATCTCCTGGGGAATGTTACAATATCGTCTGAGGTATATGCAGTTTTCAACAGAAACGCTGTGGCCTCAATTTGTGGGGGGATTTTCATACAGTTCACCCAAAGGTTGCAAGTTCGTCAACCCATTCATACCCTTTCTTTAGACATGATGCCAGAAGATGGTTGCTGCGGATTTGAACTCCATGTTCCAGTGTTCTGAGCACAAAACAGTTACACATCCATTGAGTACCTCTTGTGACCTGTGCCATGCACCCATCTTCACCTTTTTGGGCCATGACTTTTAAAAGAAACTCTGGTATGTTGATAATTAATTTAATGAATAATTTTTTTTCCCTCCCTTTCATTACTTATTTGCATTTTTACATAAGCCATCCCTGTAATTCAATCTTTAGAAATCTTTACTGGATTTAATATTAATGCATTAATGTGGGACCAAAAGACAGATAGATAAATACATAGCTATACATACATACTTACAGGTTTTAAAATAGAGAAGATGGCTTGAATGAAATACAATTTTTTTATTAATAACCATGATTATACAATTTTGACTAAAACACATGCATTAATTTACTGGAATAAAGAAAAGTCATTATAAAAAAGACTCCAAGTTTCATTAACTGTAAAAACAGATTATAGATTATACTACATAGATCTATATGGAAATCATACATTTTTTAAAGGAATGAAAAAATTTTTCATGCTTTAAACATGGATTGAATGTATTATTTTTATCAATCCACAAAAACTAGAAGCTAGGTCAGTAGGTCCCTCCAGTTGTGTGCCATCAACCCAGGGGCTGCTGGAGGCGATGCGAGCGGAGCCTTACGGGGACTGGGAACAAAGGCGAGCCAGGCCGGGGCAAAGGGTGTCAGCTCCCCGCTGGCTGGATAGAGGTTGCAACAGCGAAATACAAAAGGCGGCGAGCGTGTCGGTTCCTTTCAGCGAGGCGAGGAAGCGTCCCACCGCTCC
>NW_010292364.1:0-1157 GCF_000700745.2 Antrostomus carolinensis | reverse complement strand
TGACACACTTTCAAGTCCTTTGTAAAACATATTGAGATGTAGTGTTGAAATGTGTTGTGAAAGGTGCTTTGAGCTCTCCTGTTGTACTTCATGTTGGGTGAAAGGGGCTTCTCACTCAGTCAATGATCATGTTTCAGTTGGGAGATTGATAAAATCTAGCCAAGGAGGTGATAACGTCTTAAACTGCTCTCACTTGATAATTTGGGACGATCTGTTCTTCCTCTTCATTTTTCACATCTGTTGTACTATCTGCTATTATGTCTAGCTATAAAGTTACATTAACTTATTCTTTTCCTTCCATGAGGTAGTGAAATGAAAGTTTTACTTTTTTTTTTTTTTTTTTTTTTTTTTTTTTTTTTTTTTAGAAACTAAGTGCTAGAAGTCATCTATACAGACTGGATTTTTTTTCCAGTAGTCTAAAGCTTTTGCAATATTTTTGCCTGGAAGCTTTTCCTTCCCATTCATCCAGAGTCTTACTTTTTGCCCTGTTTTTAGTTGCTGTTTTGCTCACCTGCCAGTCACCCATCTTTCTTCCCTGGGCATGCAGCTAATCATCTTCCAAATGCAGGTGTTGTGCAATAACATGTGGTGGTTCCTTGCTTCTAAAATCAAGATGGCTTTTTACTGCATGTTTCTTGCATCTGCAGCTTCCACTGTCACCATCTGCACAGACTGGTTTCCTGGGAGGTCCTTTAAAATATTTCTCCTACACCTTATATTTGTCTCTGAAAGCCAATGCAGTTTATTGCAGGCCAGTTCTAGGATCTGAGCAGCCTCTTTGGTTAATTTTTTCATTTGTGGCATGGAAGTTCAAAGAAGGTAATGGCTCATTTGTGGCATGGCTGCAAATAAGGAATCTGCACAATTTCCCTCAGAGAGAACAGTGGAGGGCATAAAAGAATAGCTGCAACCCTCTGCCTGCAGCCCTTCTGCTCATTACAGTCTTTCTTACCAGGCTTCAGCAAATTTTCTGTCTTTGAAGCAAGAACACGAACTTTACAGTTCAGACTTTGGTCAGTCTGTAGCTGGAAGCTAGGTTTATCTTTTTCTTTTGATACAGAACAACAAATTGACTGCAATTCATTCATAACTTGCCTCAGGTTTAATCAAAAAACTCAAACCTTTTGACAAAACATGAGCTGGATACCACATCTGTA
>NW_010292363.1:23704-37215 GCF_000700745.2 Antrostomus carolinensis | reverse complement strand
TTTTTTTTTTTTCTGAATTTAACTGGACTTTCTGAATCTCTGTATACCTACCCCACTGGCTTGTGGATGAGGTCACTGTTTTGCTGAGGAAGCTGGAAATGCAGGAGGCTTCTTCCTTGTGCCAGATCTTCTGTGATCCCTTCTCTCTTGCCTGCTGGACACTCCACAAAGTCTGGCCCTGTGGTTTCAGTGGGTAACAAGAACCACCAGGAGCTACTTGTAGTGATGTGGGATTATCTCTTGTGAAGGATGACTAAATTCCTGAGATTTTCTCTTTGCTTTTTCTGCCCAATTTATGCTTCTTGACAAATTCATCACTTGACTGCGCTGTCACCTCCCCTCAGTCACCACTTCCTGGCTGTATAGCTCAGCTCTGGATTTTTAGGAAGCAAAATGTTCTTCAGACCTAAAGGCAGTGAAGAACTGCATTGATTTATGTGGGCTGAGATGAGGACCTCAGGATGCCCTTTGAGCTTTTCTGTATTTCTTTTGTTACCTCCAAAATGACACTCGGGTTCCTGCAAACCAAGCAATCAATGGTGCTATGCCAATGTCATGAACTTTAATTTAAACCTTTTTTCTTAAAATTTGTCAGTGATGTGGATGTTTTGGAAGTTACAGGCTATGAAGGAGGTCTGAAGGACCTGAAGGGCTAGGAAGGAGGTCTGTGGGAAAGGCTGGCTGATGGTATTTAATTAGCCATCTGGCTGAGAGATCCTGACTGTCCTACTTCAGACAGTTTTTGAAAGACTGTTGAAGATGAGGATATTTAAATGGTAATTAATAACAGTATTCATCTTAGTGATTCTCTTGGCAAAACTCTTCCTTCGACATTAGCTTTCAATAAAGTTCTGCTGTTTTCAACTTTCATTTTAAACAGAAAAATGCTTTTAAAGTTTCAGATATAGAAGCTTTTTACAAAGCTTAATAAAAATTCACTTTTTGGGCAAAGCGCACTTGACAGCTGTATGGGTACTGATGGTTTCTATTTAAAAACATCTTCCTTTTGTTTGATGCATCTTTCAGCTTCTGAGATTCTTTGTCTTGTTTCACTCTAAGTTTTTCATACCATCTCACAGGCATCAGAGAACGGGGACTGAGTGCCTTCAACAACACCAGTGGAGAGAACTGGATTTTATTCTCTCTTGCATAACTCAGCTCTTTGTACTGATGTGGGAAGGACCTGGACAAGTACCAGAGATACTGAGGAGAAGATTTTCTATAATGCACATAGAATATCAGATGGTCAAACATTCCACTGTGTTTTACAAACTTCAGCTCTTTGTACTGATGTGGGAAGGACCTGAACAAGTACCAGAGATACTGAGAAGAAGATTTTCTATAATGCACATAGAAAATGGGATGGTCAAACATTCCACTGTGTCTTACAAACAATCATTAGATAAAATAATGGCAGGATGGCCAAGTGCACCAGGCCTTCTTGTAGGAGAACTATACCCTTAATCCTCACCTCTGCTCTGTAATTAACCTACCAGGTAACTGGACAAAATACTCCAATATAAACTTGTTGGGACAGAGACAACTTGTTATTTTTAAGTTGTGTATTTCCTTGAACACTGATGTGCTACAGAGACAGTAATGACAGTGCTGTGGGAATCCTGCTAAATGCTCTTGGGTTTGGACAGACAAAATAATAACCAGAGTAAGATGAACCATTCTAAGAAAATAATTTAAAGGGAGGAAAAAAATGCACATATGAACTTAGTGGGTAAAACATCTGTCTGGAAAATCTGGGATCTGGCTCATCCTACTGTCACATTCCTGGATGCTCCTTGATTCTAGAAAGAAATTAGCAAAGTGAAGAAAAGGCAATTAAAAAGTTAATCTCTTGCCTAACTAGTAGCTGTGTCTCTTTACCAGCTTAGCACTTCTGGGCCATATATCCATGTACGAACCCCAGTTGTATTTCTTTTTATGTGTATTGACTTAGTGGAGTGCAAACATGTTAAAAAGTTCACTTTCTCCTTTATACGAGTCTATAAAAAAGCTCTTAAAATGGAGTCATAGGGTTTCAATGAGACAAATGAATGATCAGCCAAGACCTAACAGTTCTTTCCGATGGATTAGGTGCTTTAGGGTGAGAAATTTCAAGATGCTAATCAGCCTGGAGAGTTTTCATGCCTCCAGCACTGTGTAATGACACAAAATATTGAGATGCCTCTGAGTTATAATAGGATGCAGTAATAGGTATCACTCATGATATTTGATTCCAGTTAAAACTACATTTTCAGAAGTCTCCAGGCAGCAGAGATTTCTTATGCATTTATGGGAATTTGAGTAAAACTAAACATCTACACACTAGCTTGGAAATTTTTCTAACAGCTCTTTGGACACAGTAATGCACAGAAATAATTGTAAACACATGCACAAGTGGATCAGTGTGTTTTCAGGGCCTGCTTTCAGGAGAAATAACACATTAACATATTTTCTGAATTTTGCAAATGCACTGCAAAATTGCAGCTCAATAAACTTTGCTTTATATGTTACTCTAAACTGATGACACCAGTATAATATCAAGATGTTTTCCAGTTGGGATTTTGGAAGCTGTAAGACATGACAGAAGTGTTCATAACAGGATATTTCAGCACAAATTTTAATTCACACGGAGTTGATCAGAAATCAGCTCTCTCTCAAGGAGTGTATCTGTTTACAAGACTTGGTGTGAAAGGGATCGATCCCGCTGCCAGAGCAGTAAAACACACATTTGCTGCAATAGCACAGAAGCAGATCACAGTTTACCAGGAGGAATCATTTACTGTACAGAGCTGTTACACTTTTATTTCTGTACACTTGGAAATCTTGAGCTATGTCCTGTCACGTTTGCAGGAGTGTGAGTGCCGTGTTCATATTCCATGTTGGTCACTGAGGAAAAAGAAAGAAAGCAGGGATATCTCCTCAGCATTTTTTTCTAGGAGTGGTATTGTTGTTTTGGGAGATAAAAAGCAAAACTGCAATGTTTGAAAACAGTTCCCAGGATAGTTCTCTTGCTATAGGTTCACTGAGCACCAGAAGGATGCACCTGAGCTAGTGCTGGAACTTGCTAAGGAAGCAGACTGGAAATGGTTAACTAATAGCACAGGGCTAGGAGATGAGCATTCATCCCTGGCACAACTGCTTCAGGAATTGTGCCAGGAACCAGTAGCTGAAAGCCTCACTAAAAACAACAGGACAACACTCTTAAATGCCCGGAGTCTTAAATGGTTAGTAGTTTGTCAAGGTGACATGCTCGTGGTCTTTATTGAAGTGCAAACTGAGGGACATCTCTGTTATTTATAGAAACATGTAACCAATGCAGTTTGTGAGCATTTTTGTTGTCATTACAAGAAGAAAATGTTATCTGAATAATTACAAAGTTATATTCTGATAGGGATTCTTCTTTAAGCCTGTTACATGCTCCAGCAAAGCAGAAAATCCCTTACTGAGCACCGTTAATAATGGAGCATTAAGAATACACTGTTTTCTTTTCTGGCTTTGTATATACATCTATTTATTTTTTAAACAACTGGGTTTTGGTGCTTTCTAGGATTTCTATCCTGGGTGCTGGAGAGATCTTTTCCCCGGACCTGGCTACAAGAAGCAATGTGTCTACAACCTTTTTCTGGTAAGGTTCCCTGTTCCTTACTGGGACCAGCCTTCTCCATCCCACCATGGTTAGCAGAGGGCCTGGGACAGGGATTTATGTGGGCGATGGAGTGAGGGGAGTTTCTTAGCTCTAGGGAAAGCACATGGCCCAGGAGAGGCTGATAATGTTCTGACATTTCTTTCTGTAAGGATTAAACTGAACTTTCTTGTGGATAAAATCATTGTATGATGCCAGAGGACTAAAATACTCCTAATTTCCCCCCAGCAGTCTTACTAGCAGAGTCCAGTGAGGTGGGCATGTCCTCAGGTATGTCCCAACGTGAATTTCCACTTGGGCAGCGATGGTGGGAATCTCTTGGGAATCCTCCTCAGGGACTGAGAGGGCTTTTCAGGCTGTACTGTTGTGTGGGGCCCTTACAGCTGATGGTGAGCTGCTGTTTGAGAGGCTCCTCCAGAAATATCTGATGGTCTCAGCCACCTCAGCTTGTGGAGTGCTGGGCTGCAGACCCAGCCCTGCCCTCTTCAAACCTGGGGAGTAAAGGTGCAGTATCCTTGTGCACAGAGCTGTAAAGAGTTTGGGAAGTATTAAATAAACCTTTGAAATGAGAAGGGAAGGAGTGTGAAGTGTGAATCCCACAAAAGGAAGCAGGTGAGAAGGAAGGCAGGAGGGAAGGGCAGATGGGGTAACCTCTGGTAATTAAGACTTCCTGGGCAGAACCTGTCTGGCTGCTCCTTCCACTGCTGCTGCTTGTGCACAACAGATTCATTGGCAGAAGAAACAGCCAACAATGACAACAAAGATGGTCACTATAGATCATGCTTGGCTTGTTGAGCCACTGGGAATTTGTATGTGGAAAGGTTGTGGAACTGGTTCTCCATTTGGCGCTGTGTCTATCATGGAGGTGTTCAAGAAATGTAGAGATGTAGCACTTGGGGATATGGTTTGGTGGGCATGGTGGTGATGAGTTGACAGTTGGACTGGATGATCTTAGAACTCTTTTCCAACCTTAATGATTCCATGGTCAGACAGCTAAAAGGGGAGTGATCCAAGGAACCTGGTTTCCTCTAGGGATTTCCACACTGTGGAGTCCTGCAGTCAGAGATGGTTTAGCAGGTTAACCTGGACCTACTCCACTTAATGCAATTTGCTGCCAGGATCCAGGGATGCATCTCCCTGTGCTGTGTGAAATGAACTTGTCTCTCTAATTTCATTAAGGTACAGCAGTAAATTAAGCAGTGGAAAAAAGACCCAGAATCAAACCCTCTCCTGGGTTGGGTACTTGCAGAACTGGTAGGTGTGACATTAGCATTATGGTGGCTCTATTATAGACACGTGCACACTTGGATTTAAAGGCCAGTGGCTAGACTGAGCAAACATTCAGTGTGGACAGGAGGAGGGAAAACATCTATTTTCTTGTGCCAGTACAAAGGATGACTAATTCCACCAGGAACAGCTGCAGTGCACTTGAAACTATAGAAGACCAGCTGATTCCTACCATGCTTTCCCCAGCCAACTGGCAACACCTGAGACCTGCCAGGTAAAAATCAGGCTCTGTGCTTTGTCCAAGTCATTGGAACTCCACTTGGAGAGAAGTGAGCAAGGAACAGGCTTTGCTTCACTGCTTAAAGAGTTACTTAAAAAGAAAAAAAAAATACCTGGAAGAAATATTTCAGTCCAAAGTCATATTTACTTGGGTGCTTAAAACTTTGTAAAATGCCCTGAAGGTCACAAGCCATTCATCCTGCTGTGTACTTCTCTTTAAGAAGGTGCTTGTAAGTACTACTGGAACACATGTGTGATGAGGGGTTGCCATGGCAAACAGGTTTTGGCACTATTTAAGACAGTTTTATTGCACAGCAGAATAAATAAGCATGTTAAAGCCACATACAGTCACTTGTTGGCACATACATTAATGCTCCCAAGGGCTGCAATAACTTAAGCACCCTTCCTTTAAACATTTTTCAGCATTTTTTCTCTTTTTTTTATCAACTACATGCATTTAGTATTAGGGTTAGGAATGTCCCATTTCCACTCCTTTTTTTTAAGTAATTGAGGCAAAAAAGGAGGACTGTCTAATAAATCATAGAGGGGCATTGTGCACAGAGAAGAGGGGCAATTTTCCCTTTCCTAATGTATGTGAGGATAAGCCAGTGTGGGGTCTGGCTGTGTCCTAAATCCTGACTTGCTCCCTCTAGACATAGGAGTAGATTGGTGTGTTTAGATTTCTGATGGAGCCTGAATAATCAGAAATAGTTTCACACTATTTTCTGCAGTTTCTCTTTTCTGCCAAGCCAGTCTTCTACCACATCACAGTAAGCAAGTTAGTTACTTCAGCTTTTATGAACCACCTGTTCCCAGTTTGGCTCCCAGTTCACACCAGTGAGTCCTATCAGGTTTGGAAACACTCCCAAGCTTTGAGGAAGTGCTGCAGGGAGGCAAGAGGCAAATTGGTGCCTGTAAGAGGGTTCAGGTTTGTGGTGTCCTTAAAGGTGAATGTAAATTACACTTTATAATGATAGCTCTGGTTTAAGAAGAGTTATTAGTGTATTAGGCTGAGCTTTATTAGCTCAGAGGTTTCAGAGCCATGTGGGAGGTGTGACACTGGCTCCCTCTTCTGTGGGAATCGGTAACTTTTCTGCTTTTGAGAACTTTGAAGCTGCCAAAAGCAGGGAAGCCCACAAAATCCATCTCCCCCTCAATCTCTCCCACCTCAGGTACATAAAAACCCAACTAGAGCAGATGTGATCTGATAACTCCTGGTTGTAAGGCAAGTGGCAGAGTTGCCACCTCCCCTAGGGAGTGAAGGATGGCCAAGGTGTTCAGCCAGAGCTGGCAGTAATTGTTTCTTGTTAAAAACTGGGGAATTGGCAAGTGCAATGGATCTCATTCTATTTGTTTCATTGGCGAGTGAGGAAGTTACTGGGGAAGAGCAATGGAAACTACATCTCCCCCTGAAAGAAGACTGTGGTCAGTGCTGCTTTCCTTTATACTCAGAAGAAAAACCCGTTTTACACATTCCCTATGGTTACAGGATGAAAGTTGTGATGTATTTTACTCTTGGGGCCCTTTTTGCCTCTTGCCCCATTGCCAAGATGACACCACAACCTTCAGCAAGGCTTGGGGCTGATCATCAGAGCCACTTGTCTCTCCTAAACTTTCCTGTATGCTCAGCTATCACTGGAGCATGCTCCAGCCTCATGAAATGGGGGAGGAAAAAAGAGAGTTAATTATTTTATGAAACATACATGTTTGTAATATCGCATACTGATGGGTTCATTATGAATTACAATTTGCTGAATAAGAGAATTCACCAGGGAGGGATGGTGTATGGTGAGAAAAGAAAGGAAAAAAGGAGGGAGGCAATTTTTATGCCTATGAAGGTGTCTCCTGGGCATAACCGGAGTTGAAGACCTACCATTTCCTTCTAGCTGTTTGGATTTGCTTGCAATTAAAGCCTACTGGAGCTGTCAAGGGCTGTTGACAAATGTATTATAACCAACTTAAGTTAAGCGAAAGTTACTTAAAATTAATCCATCCCCTCACAATACTCCTGTTTCACTTCAGAAGAATGTGCCAGGAGGAATAAGTACAATCCTGACCATGTTCAGAGGACCTCCTCAAGGTGGAAATTTGCAAATAGGGCTACTGTAGTATGTAATGAGAAGCTGCAGGGCTTTCAATTATCCCACATAGTCTGTCTCTTTGCAACTTGACTGACAGCTAATTATGCTGGTGCCATTTTTATTTTTTTATTTTTTTTTTTTTGGCAGTGGAATTTAATCTCCCAGATGGAAAGCAAATCAATCTGCCCATCGCTGCAGCTGAGGCATACTTTGGCTCAACTTTAATTTATTCTCCTAAGCCTAAGAAGGTTAGTCATTTCAAGGTACAAAAATATCAAATTTCTTCTGTTAACCAGGCTGGTGTAAAAAAAGTGTGGAAGAGTTGGGATTTCGTAGGCTAGGCTGTGAAATGTTGTTGCTCCTTCTTTTGTATTAGGAACCAGCAGAATCATCTCCCTTTGATTCCTATTTGTGGAATCTGCCAAGGAAGAAGCATTTATGAGTGGGGTTGCTCGTGATAATGGTTAAACATGAGTTGTGGAGGCATTAAGTAGGATTCTAGGAAGGAATGAACTAAATCTCTGAAGAACTCGACACAAAAAGGAATCGGTGGCAATTTTCAAGCCCTTTAGCCAGTGTGCGATAGGCCGGTTCCCGTCGGGTTTCATGCCAGGGATATAAATACAATCCTTCTACTTACCTGTGCTCTTCAGGCCTATCAATTATGCTGCACCCTCCGAGTTGCTGCTGCAACTTTAGGTATTACTGTCCTCTGTAAAACCATCGTAGAATGTGGTATGTGACTACTTACCACAAGCTACAGACCCCGATCTTCAAGTACCAGAGCACCTGCAGCCTCTGTCAATGTTATTTTTCAGGCTAGAAAACCCAATTTTAGCTAGGATCAAGGGAGAGGGCTCACAAAAACTTGGTGTTAATGAATGCTGAAGAATAGGAGCCTTCTTTTTCTGCAAACCTTTGCCTGTTTGGCTAATGCCATTTCAGCCTGCATGTTTTGTCTGTGTTTTGTTATTTTACCCTTTTGTGGAACTTTCTCTTTAATTTTTAATCTCTCAGGTTATTTTGATGTAAGTACTCTGGTTTTTGGAGAGTTTACAAACAAAGATCCCTGATGCTTTTTTTTTTTTAACCAAAAAAGCCTTTCTAAAAGTGCTTTGCTCACACCTAAGGAGTCCAATCCCCCTCTTCACACTTGTACAAACACACGTCTGTTCTACTGACTCTTCATTAGTATGTTTGGAGTCTGAAAGATTACAAGCTCTCTTAACTAGCTATTAATACCCATCTTTTTATATTTTCATTATTATGCTTATAATTACGTTGATGCTGCTCTTAATGAGCCCTTGAATGACATTTTATAAGGATGATGAAATCTTCTACATGGAAGTATTTGCTCATGACAAATCTCTGGAGAACATCTGCTCTGATGCTGTCCAATTGTTTCTATGCTGCACGCTGTATTTCTGCAATGGGACAGTTTAGAGGGAGCAACTTATATGCAATTTATAGCAGAGATAATTCAATAGATGATCAGAGTGCTAATTAATTTAATCTGTGGGAAGAATGATCAATATGTGGGGAAAAAAAACAGTGCAGGAGTAACTGAATGTGGACTTGGAAGTTAATATCCTAGGGGTCTTGTACTGATGTTTGAGGTTATTATGGCACTTAGAGATGCTAGCTGCAGGGAAAATGTCCATGTAGCAAATGGAAATCCAACATGACCTGGAAATAACCAGCTAAATGCAGCATTATGAGGAAACCCACCGTTCTCAGCAGATGTCAGACCTGTCGTTGTAAAGTGCTGGAAAATATTGGCATGTCCTAATAGGCAGAAAATGGGACCTCTTCCAGTGGAACCTTGCCAGCAGAGCTTTCTTTACTCAGGGGATGAGTTTGAGTATGGTGGTGAGAGTGTAAAGATGGACTTGACTTTCAGGGCAGGGATGTGGAGGAGACAGTGAGGGTCTTGGACTCTCCAGGTGGTGTGAACTCAGTGCCCATGTGCAATCAGCACTGTCCATATGGCAGTGGAGAAAGAAACAGGTTAATGGGGAGGGACCACGTTTAGTACACAGGCAGCTACATTAGTGATCAGTTTCCAGATGGTTTAAGAGTTATTAAACTAAAATTACATTTAAAAAAATCCATAATTTATTAAACAATTAGAACAATTATTTTACTTTAATTATCCTAGAAGCTTAAATACTGATGATAAAATACACATTAGAAGACCCAAGATCTCTGAGCCAAATGCAGGGGCTGCAGTGGAATCCCACCTATTGCTTGGCCACATGTCTGAAAGTGGGGGACAATGGGGTCCCCAGGCTGCAAACAGGAGCAGACCAGGGGAAAGTCTTCACCATAATTCTGTATCTCCTGTCAGGGTTGGTCCTTGCTTGGCCACCTTACACTTACTGATCCCCAGTTTCTGCTGCAGGGTGGTGAACCTTCGAATTTGCCAAACCACTAAATCCAAAATTGCAAAAAGTTGACATCCTGAAAGGAGCTGAAGGAAATGCAGCAGGATTTGTTACTGCTTTGAAAATTAATTGTGAAATAGGAAGGGCTGATTTCAGTGGAATGTAACATGAGATTGAAAGTCCAACCTGTCCCATCAGTGCACTAACCATCCAGAAGACACTGTTGGCAAATAATCTGCCCTTCCCAAACTGTTTTTGAAAAGAAAAGGTTATATAGATGTTGTTCATTGCTCTCATTTTTCAATATATATAAAAAAAAAGGATTTTCAGGAAACAAGGATTCAAAAAGGCAGATGAGCTACAGGGTGGTTATGATCACAGTAACACTTCTGTCAACAGCTACCTGCAGCTATAACCCAACCATGAAAGTGGTAAAATAATTATAGAATCTCAAGAAATCATACAGGCTGACAACCCAGAATGAGGAAGGCTTTGGGGGGATGATAGGCTGTGAAATCAGAGGGGAATTCTGAAGTTTACACAGTTTGATGCACCCTAAGGACAGAATTACAATGATTTTTCTACTGTGGAAAAAGTCATCTGGCCAGAAGCAGAAAAGTAATGGAGAGGAGGATTTGAAACAGTGAATTGAAAATGCTGTTGGCCACAAAATGCTTTTAATCTTTGAAAGTATTGAAGTAGTTAAAGACAGAATATCTGTTTTAACCATCATTTGCAGATAGGATCCATAATGGACTTATCACCAGAACAAGCTGTACAGACACTTTCACTGCAACTCACCATACGTGGTCTTCCCAAAGTGTGAGAATTTATGTAACTTGCATGTTCAGCTCTAACAAGCAAAATGTGAAGGACATCCCCGAAGTCATGTTGTCCTGGCTGCAGTTCACATTAGCAGGAATTTCTTCTCCTGTTTTTCTTGTTGTTCATCCGACCTGATCTGTTACTTTTTAGGTTCTGGAGTATTCACCATAATCCACTCAGGCTGCCCCATGTGGCTGAGTTGTGGCTTGTTCTGGGATCTCTGCTGGATTTCAGGATCTTGGAGCAGCATCCTTGAGCTGTGGGAGATGTGGGTGGACACTGACCAAGAGGCAGAGCTATGTCAGAGCCCAGCTCACTCCTTCTCCTTGCTTTGCTACATGTGTAGTGGGGTCCATCTGTAGTTCAAGGTCACTTACACATCAGCCTGGGTCAAAGCAACAGAACTGTGGTGGTCTCTGAAGGTGCTGAGCATTTATGGGCTTTTGAATGAATAAAAAAGAAGAGGATGCTCTGGTGTTTGCACAGAATACAGTGATACCTCTATGAGACCAGCTTCAATGCTGCAAATGATGTTACACAGGAGCAAAACATGGTCCATAGTTGTGAGTTAGAATGAGAAGAGATGTCCTGAAAGCACTTGGGCCACCATGGGAAGCAGAACACTTTCCTTATTCAAAGCAATGTAAAAAGTCCTTGGTAACTGGTTTTGGTCACAGTGGGATGTGGTGCTGAGCTCAGTCTCATCAGGTGGGAGCTGTTCATGGCCCTTTTTTAGCAAAAAGACCTGGATCTGAACAACCTCAAAAGCAATCCCAATGAAATCAACTCTTTATGGAGCTAGTGGCTTAACAAGCAGCTGCGCTGTGAGGCCAGAAGCAGCAAATCAGTGTGATTTGAACTACAATACAGTTTGCTTTGGGATTTTCCAGTTGAAAGATAGAAAGTTGTTCTTCCCAAGATGGTGTAACAGTGTAAAAGACATGTATTAGTTACCAGGCGAGGCTGTACTTCTAACTACTCTGAAAATACTTGTGGACAACCACTTTTTTTTGTCACTGACATTGAATTTTTGATACTTTAAAGTATCAAAGTGAGACTTTATATATTGCAGTATATTTTACAGTGCAAAGAGACCAAGCAGCTGTAACCTGTACACTCATTTTGATGCACACATTCCTTCTGTGTTAAAAATCCCCTTCTGTGCTGAAAAAATTGGGGCCCTTCTCACACCAAGTGCTTCACCAGGTACCTTCTCATCCCGGCTTTCTTCTGGTTTTCAATCCTTTCAGTGACACCTAGTGACATCCGTGGAAAATGCACTTCCAGTTTATAAGAATCCACATAACTGCAGTAACGTGCATTTCACAGCAAGATGCTGAAGTACTGCATCTTATTATTTCATTTATTGCCACTTGAATTGCTCTCTTTGAACAAAGATACCAGATGCATTTTGGCTGCTTGAAAACTTTGAGCCCATAGGATGGTTCAACACATTATGGATTAGAGGCACAAAATTAATTTCCTCTTTCTTCCTTTTAACTTTGGGTATGTGTTTAGAATAACAGTGTTACTGTAAATTTTGTCTTCTATTGTTGCTGCTGCTCCACTTGAAAGCTGTAAGTATCTGGGCTTCTACACAAAAAAAAACAAACCCCAAACTCTTGCAGAAGCTTAAGCTACACATTTTTAATATTTAGTATTCCTGAGCTTACTAAAAGGTCAGTCAGATTTGGTCTGATTTTCAACTGAGATGGAAAACGTATGCCTACTCTCCAGAAACTACACTAAAGACTTCAAAGGAAGAGCTTCCTCTTCAGAGTAAGCATTTGTATGCAACAGCTTTGGAATGTGTAACCTCTTCTTTCTCAAAGTACAACAACAACAACAACAAGTGGTTTCTTTCAAGGTTTACGTTGATATGGATTTCAGCTGTGCAAATGATATGGCAAACAATACAAACCAGGCTCATAAATATTTGGAAAAAAAAAAAACCCAAACCAAAATAACAAAATGGCTTCAAACAGGCCAATATTAAATGACTGGAACTAGTTTAAAAAAACCCCAAAACAATCCTAGGCCTTGCTGGATCTAAAAGGCTTCAACCTCCCACACTAAACAGCCAATTAAGTGGAAGATCTGAAGCACCAAATGGAAAAAGACCTGACACGGAGTGTCACTGGGCACACACCCATCCAAGCCTGCCCAGGTAAGAGACTCAGCATCTCCAACTGTGGTTCCAGGCCACTGGTTCAGATCTGATGTTCCATCACCTCTCTCATAGCTAACTTATCAGAATTTAGAAAGTGAAGGCTTAAAGGAAAAATTAATTCAAATACACCAAGAGCAACAGTTCAAACATTTTACTAAATCAATTCACACAATTTCAAAATTGTAAATATAATTAAGGACAACAGGGTTTCTGTATTTTTTTTTTTTCTTCCAGGTTTATCATTAAGACAATAAACAAACACAAATTAGGTTTATAGCATCTGTTCTTTTTAAAAAAAAATGAAAGGAACGCCACTCGATGTATTGATAAAGCACCACAACACAGTTACAAAATAGGGTCAGCCTGTTTCTTTCACAAGTAAAAGACTACCTACTCCTACCAGCTTTCTGCTTCAATTCATACTTCATTAAAATAAAACTATAAAATCTCCTAGATTACACTAAGTTCAGACGATGCCTGGTATACAGTGCATTAACAGCAGTAATGCCAACTATCAGTGCCAACGTAAAACAGTTTAGAAAGTAAAAACAAAACAAACAAAAAAACCACCCCCCCCTCTGAAACAAAACAAAAAAAAAGAACCCAACAAAAATCCCACCTTTATTCCCCTAGATGAGCAAAATGGAAAAGAAGGGATGCTCTGCTTCACAAGGAGTTAAGGATTTGGGGAGGACGATGGGTGGAAGAGGGGGCTGGTACTGTAGCTTTCTAGGCTTAGTTGGCATCTAGTTTGGCCATTTCCTGCACGTATATCCCTATACTCTCGCTGTCAAAGAGCACGAAGTACACAGTTTTGATTGAAGAGGACATTGTTGACACAAAATAGCTGGAGATGGCTTTCAGGATCAGCTGAGCAGCTGTTTGCTTTGGGAAGCCGTTTCTAG
>NW_010292363.1:0-23672 GCF_000700745.2 Antrostomus carolinensis | reverse complement strand
AACAAGCTTTTGATGGTAGAACCTTGCGGGGAATTCTCCGTCTTTTCTCTACTGCAGCACAGTAAATAAAGTTACAAAGCCAGTGTTTACAGTCTGAATTAGAAGCTACCATCTTGTTTGTTTAGGCAAGACTTAAAATGTTCAAACATAAGAAAAGCATTCTCAAAATACAAATACAGAGAGTCCACACACGTTAATGGGTGGAACTTTACGATATCTGATGGGTCAATTATTCTCATTTAACAAGACAAGTGAACAACAGTCTGAAGCGTTAAGGAAAGCAGCACATATATTAGAGTCTGGAAAGCAAATCAACCATGAAAGAAAAACAAAAAGGGATAGAAAACTTGATATAGAAAATTAAGCATGAAAAGACACAAAATACCAAATGATTTTACAGCTATTAATGGTTAATAATATAGAACAAAATTTTAAGGCACTTTGTACAGCCTTGCTGCAGACTCAAAAGGAAGAGAGAATGAGTTCGAGTAGGTCAGGAGTGAGAAACAACACTGGCAACACCCTGAGCCTTCCAAATGTCGTAGAAAAAAGTGAAGCAGGCTGAGTGAAGGTGAGTAAGTCTGCTCTCCTGGGTCTCAGTGGGCCTGGGGCAGATGGGGCCAGTCTAACCTGACTGGGCTTGGGTAGCCAAAGCGGCTGTGTCAGATCTGAGGACAGACTTAAGGGACTTGATGGCTTTTCTAAGCCAACCTCAGCAACACTTCCAACACTCAATCCCAGAACTGCCTGGACTGGAAAAGCCCTTTAAGATCATCGAGTCTAATCATGAACCCAATACTGACAAGTCCCCGACTAACCCATGTCCCTCAGCACTGTGTCTACACGACTCTTCAATCCTTCCAGGGATGGGGACTCCACCACTGCCCTGGGCAACCCCTTCCAATGCCTGAGAACCCTTTCAGCAAAGAAATTCTTCCTCACATCCCATCTCAACTGCCCTTGGTGCAACTTAAGGCCATTTCTTCTTGTCCTGTTACTTGGCATTGATTGAAGAGACCAAATTTCAAAGCTTGATGTCAAGCCTTGGAACACGTCTTACAAGCTTTTTCACATTTTTATCTAGCAGCCTTTGTCTGAGAGTTTTACCTACTCTTAAAACAGGTCAAGCACAAGTTGAATGGGCTGAACAAAGCGGTGACCTGTCCTGTGAGTTTTATAAGTCACATAAACTCTGGAAATGACACCTGGTAACTACTTTGACTGTGGCCTAAGCTTTGCTGTGGTATTACTGATCAAGTACTGCTACCCCCGGGCTGTGGTTTCACCCCAGCTGGAGTCTGAACACTCCCTGAGGCACTGCAGTCATCAGTCTGAAGGTGACAGGACACGATCACTCTGTTATGAGTAGGACCCAAACAGAATTTGAAAGGCCCTGTTGAGCATCACCTCTTTGGCTGACATGCATTTACTGATGTATGATCGTCAATATTCCCTGTTATAAAGTGTGTACAATTAATACTACTAATAATTTACAGATTACACACATGGCTGAGTTTCTCAAGAGTTTCCTCAGCAATTTGAAGAAGCTGGGCTCAATTCACCTCTGGCACTGAGAGGTGTGACATCACTTAGCATTTGCTCACTGAAGCACCAAACTCTGACAATAAAATGCTGTTGTACTCACTCTCTCATTACATGCTGCAAGACACAAAATAAGAAAGGTAACTGCCTGTGTCAGGGATTGCTTACTGCACCTTATCTTACCATAAAATATACTCTGAGAGCAATTCTGTGCTAGTGCTGCCTGCTATGTGATTATTATACACGCTGCCTGAAGATAATGCTTGTGATATTTCAAAAATGATGACATGAAATAGCTCAAGCTGTTTCTTTATTTTCTAAAAATGCCCAGTTTTTCCTTTTACTGAAGAAGAAAAAAAGGAAAAAAGATTATGAGAAAACCTTGTATTCTTCCAAAGCCAAATGAGCTGGTCAGGGAGAATCAGCTGTGTGACAAGTTAATCAACTACAAGCAAGAGTTTGACACTGGAGGTACTTCCTACTGTCAGCTTACATAGAGATAAAGACACAGACTCAGCGTGTCTCCACATCTGATCACTTGCTGGTTACTTATGAATGCTGCATCCTGGCATATATTGAACAGATCTTTGAGGAATTTTGCTCCTGACCAGGAACTGTCATGCAGGTCAGCATCAAAATCAGAGTATACACCATTTCTGAACTGCTCACTGGGGACTCTGAACTCAAACAACTTCCACCTCAGTAGTGTTCCAATAGGTGGTCACAACAGGGCAAAGGAAAGCAGAGCAGCCTGGTCAAGGGGAGTCAAGCACAAAGGGTTGAAGTACACTGGTTAGGACCACTGTCCCAAAAGAAAGAGAACAGAAAAATCAGAAGAAAAGTGTTGACCCAGTGGCCATCTGCAAGAAACAGAAGCCTCTTGTGTCAGTCTACTGGTCTGAATCAAATTCTTGTGAAAAGGCAGTTTGAGACTTTAGCCAAGCTAGTGTCAATTCAGATCAAAGTCAGAGCCTTGGAATGAAATCCATACTCCAAGGATGATTTTATGTTCAATCTCTAACTCTCCTTTCCCTGATCTCCTGCTGGCCCTACCAGACTGAACTCCAGGCTACCTTTGTAGAGCACCCAACTTGTGCTTTCCACAAGTTGCCTGTAGCTGAGCATCTGGCCCACTGAAGGTTACAAGCATGCTATTTTATTTCCCCTCTTGATTTATTTGAACTGCCCTCGTGTAATCCCATTCCTCAACTATAAAAGAGAATGAAACTGTTTATGTGGGTTTATTGGGTGATGTCTGCTTGACAGATGTCTGTACTACAACAGCTGCATACATGTGGTGTCTTTGGCATTTGTGGTCTTTAAAAGCTTTACTTTTATTTCTTTTAACACTTCTGACTTCATAAAAACGAGTATTGTCAGGATAAATTCTGTTCTCTCCAAAATTAATTTATGCTTCAATATCTCTAATTAAAAGAAAAAAGGGAAAAAATACACAACCTCACATATTTCTCAAGGCCTGTTGATTCCTCTCCATCTTTTAAAAGCATCACTTCAACTGGCTTAAGTGAGAAGGACATGAATACACCAAGTTGAGAACTCAGCCACAGACCTTGCCTGTCAGTAACCAGATTTCATAACAGAATGTGCATCTCATGATTATTCAGGGTTTCACCACCTTCCAACACCATCAACTACTCTGCAACAAGGGTTGGGAATGGTTGGGAGCTATCCAGAAAAGAAAGGGCTCTGTGGAAGATACTTTATATAGTCTCGCTTTAGTCACCTATATAACCAATTCCATAGTCACTCTACAGTCCACGGAGGAACAGTTTCTCCTAAAGAGCAATTCAGAGCTTCTCTCTTTAGTGACCAGCCTGTGAACCTCCTAAGTCAACAGGTTAGTATGAACCCTCCGCTATATTTCTTTACCATTCCACAAAGTTTGCTCATGCTACTCCCTTAAAATGACACTCAAGCAAATTAACCTTATTTGGAGCTTTGTCTGATGCAAGTCACTTAAATTTATGACCCTAGTGAAACCTCTATTTCTTCATTGTCATTCACCCAAAAGCTCCAACAGCACTTCCTGCCCTAACCCACAGAATATGCAGGAATTAATCTAGTGTTGCAACACGGCACAATGGGAAGAATATTCTTGCTGTGCATCAGCCAACTTCTTTCATGGCAAATTCAAAAGGGGCAGTTGTTCAGGGTTGAATACACAACTGTGTAACCCAGCCTAGATTTGGCCCTTGGTCTTCATACTGAGCCATCATTATGGGCCAAGTGTTTCAAAACCTCCCTCCCCACCCCAAACCCAAGAGCCTCAGATTAAAAGCGTAGCCCATCTCTTAAGAACATGATCCAACTTTCAAAGGCACCAAGCATTCTGTACAAAGCCAGAGAACCTTAACTTTAGACTCTGGCTTCAAAGATCTTGGCAAAGGCTTTTAAGACTCTCTTTTTTTTTTTTCTCTGAGTCCCATGATGTAAACTTCATGGAATTCAGCTTAGGGATTTGGGGTGAAAGCTTGAAGTGACTCTGCAAATCCTGAGAATCAGGGCACTTCAGGTTTGCTGCTTATATGAACACTAAGCCATGTCTTCTGGTCTTACCAAGACATACATTGCAGTTTAATTATGCACTAAAACTAGGTAAAATAGAGCCCTTTTATTCATGTTTTCCTCCACATCCCCAATTTATATGAACATACTGATAGTCTGAAAAAGTCTTTTTAATACCCTCTTTAAAAGTGTGTTTTATGCTCTTTAACCTATTTGCAGGCTTTTAAGATTCTGCAGGGATCACTACGAGACCTGCCAAAGCTGAACTGGTATTCAGGAGAATACTGTAGCTCCATGTAGAGTTTGAATGAACCTAGAAGACAATTTTCATTCAGGGAACTGATCTAAACAACAAATAATAAAGTCAGCATTGTCGCAATGGGTTTTGTACATGAGAAAGGACTGGAACATATGAGATGACGCTTAGAAAATGTGACCTATTTGGCATCAAGTATCGGGTTTGTGTAACAGCCTTACCTGCCACTGCCAATTGAAGGAAACGCAATTGATTTCAGCTTCTTTTCATCAGCCAGAGCCAAGCAGTTCTTCACCGTCTTTTCCAGCAGCTCCTCGCACTTGTCTGAGCCCCAACCTGGGCTGTTACAGTGGATCACAAATTTTGCAGGCAATCCATGGCCAGCGCTGACAACAGCTAGTAAAAACCGAAAGTGAAACGTCAATGTTTTCCTCTCCGTGGGATTAAAAGAGTGCCTATGTGATTAAAATAGCAAACAACTGACAGACATTCCTTTAGCTCCTCTGAATGTTTCAGATTACAAATCACACAGCCTTAAATATAACAACATGATTACAGAGGCTTTGTATTTTCCATTTCCAGCTGCACTTTGCCGTGGTAATTTATAAATCACAGTTATAATTGATCTTATTTTAGAGAGAGCAAGAATTCACGGCTGACATCAAAGCAAACACATTAATATTGAGGATTTTGCAAACTTGTGTAACGTGTAAGGAAGAAGGCAGTGATCTGTTAGAATGTAAACCTGTTCAAGGGGTGATCTTGCTTTGCTTTGGTTTATTGCAGAGCTACAGTGAACATCAGGATGCTGGAGAGTCGCACCAAGTTATGACTTGTGTGACCTTCAGCTACTTCTGCTAAATACCCAGTTTGTTTAGCTAGCTTCTGGGCACACTGCAGCCCAAGCTAATAGCACTAATTAGTGCTCTGCAAACTGGTAAAGAAGGCTGGAAAAGAGGTGAATTAAGATTTTTTTGCTTTCTTTTCAGCTTTGTTTCTGAGTAATTGTAAAGAAGACATTTTGTGTGATTTCAAGACTTTGGGCCTGGTCTTATTCAGACCTTTTTGTAGATGGGTCATCCACTTAAGACCACTTAAACAACACTGGTTTTAGTTTCTCTCTTCCATCACATTCCTGATGGATGGTTGGAGAGGATGGATTTATAGATTTACAATGTTTGATTCACACTGTTTATATACCAACAGGCAAGGCCTTGTATGTACAAAGAAATGAAGATTTTTTTTACCATGCTAATCGTGTATTATCACCACGATACTACCATGGAGCTGTGGGGACTCAGAGGATGCAGCAGAGACTGCCTAGAAACTACTGCCAGCCAGGGGTTCTCCAGAGAAGAAGCCTTCTCTCAACAGGAGAACACATTCTGGATTCACCACTTCCCATCAAGAGCAACAACAGATTCTGCTCAGCCTGACAGAAAACAGGGTAAGATGATCACTGCCATTGCTGAACTCACAGGTCTGTCCTTTAATTGTCCAAGGCAATTAAAAAGCCTTGTAGCTTTGGTTTGTTACAAAAAAATATTAAATAAAAAATAAAATGGGAAGAAAAATGCCATAATCAGAAGCTGAAGGAAAAAAAAACCCCACCTAGTTGAAATCTCTCAAGAGTATAGACTGAACCTTCACAAAGAGTCAGCCCTCTAACATGCATGCTTTGGGAAATAATCATATGTAGCCACAAAAGTATAAATAGGTATAAAGTGGCAGCTTATGTCTTCAAAAACAATAATAAAAATGCCAATAATAAAAATAAAATCAGGTTTGTAAAGGTGCTTAGAGGCCAGAAATCATCTGGAATTCCATTTTGGAATGTTTATGAGGCATTTTATTATTTAAGTATAGTAGAAATAACTCTTGGAGCACGATCATCACATATGGATACTATCCTGTAACTGCTGTAGGAAATAGAAAATAGACTTTGTCACACTGCATTCTGAGCAGAGGTTAATCAGAAGAACACATTTTGAAGGACAATGGAAGCACCAGCATTGACGTTCTTATGGGTTTGCAGATTCTCAACATGTTGAATAGACTCAGTGTTAGGCAACGTTAATTTGTCATAATGTGCAACTAAAACGTTGGCAGGTTCGGAATACATCATAAATCCAAGCAAAATCTATTAAAAGCAGCTGACATATCTCTAGTCAGATGTGAAATGTGGATAATATCTTCATCCTGAAAGAATAAAACACTCTATTGATACGCATCACTAACTTTAATATTTCTCAGGGAGTGTTTTCTAGGGTAGTCATTAATTCAGTCATTAGGATTCTGTTGAGGACAACTGTTAATTACCAAGAGCAGTTGTCCCCTACTTCAAATGCAAATGCTCTGACAGGGGAAGCTAGTTATGCTTTTGCTGTAGAAACAGAAAAAGAGAACCATGGACACAGTGTGTGCTGGTTACAATTATATTCCAGGTAGAGATCCTGGTTATTGATAGATTAAAAGGAGAGAAAAATCTGAAAACTGGATATCTGTATGGCTGAGAAATTGATGTGTAGCAATTCTTCTCCAGAGTGCTCCAACAAGTCCCTAACAGCCAGTTTCTCCTGGTGTAGTGTAGAGCTCCCCATGGGGTAAGGCTGCCAAGCAGCCCTCAGATCTGAGGGATGCACTGATGGCTGAGTTAAAAAAAATCTCTCCTCTCCAACTTGTAACTTATTTATGAGCAGTTTGGTCTGGGCTGATAGGGAATACTGTAGAGAAGTAAGAAGAAAAAAATGTGACTAATTGATTCTACATATTTTTGCAGAACAAGATTTCCAAGAAAAACTTAATAAAAATTTTAAAAAGCAAGGGAAAAAAAAAACCCAACAAACATATTAAGCACCAGAAGTAAACAGTTGTAATTTTTCCTGTCAGAGCTGAAGTCTTACATCTCCCCTTCAGCTTTAGTTAGAATTCGTTTACAAAACTGTGCACACTGTATTTATTTTTACAGCATAAACACAGATGGCAGAATCAGCCTCCTATATGAACAACATGTATCAGCAATTTCACAGATGGTGTAAAATTACATATTGCCATCACCAAACTTTATTACTCAGAGAGTAGATTTTTCCTCAGATATTACATAAATTTTGATAACTAGGCATCAGAAAGTCATAAGCTTTTATAGTGATGATTTTTGCACTGATTAAACAAAGTACCCAAGCAGATGCTTAACTTTAAGCACGTGCTTAAGTTCAGTGAAAGTCAGTGGCATTGCAGCAAAGGGGATGGTTAATAGAGTTGGACTCAACTGTTCTGAAAAATAAACATCTCATTAATTGCTTTTCTGAACTGTGCCCTTAATAATCATAGAATCATGGAATGGTTTGGGTTGGAAGGGACCTTAAAGATCATCCAGTTCCAACCCCCCTGCCAGCAGCAGGGACACCTTCCACTAGACCAGGTTGCTGAAAGCCTCATCCAGCCTGGCCTTCAACACTTCCAGGGAGGAGCAGCCACAGCTTCTCTGGGCAACCTGTTCCAGTGTCTGACCACCCTCACAGTGAAGAATTTCTTCCTAATATCTAATCTAAACCTCCCCTCTCCCAGTTTAAAGCCATTTCCCCTTGTTTGGTCATTAACTGCCCTTATGAAAAGTCCTTCCCCAGCTTTCTTGTAGCCCCTTCAGGTATTGGAAGGCTGCTATAACCAACTGTACCCGTGAGTAACCTGCTTTTACTCGTCATACTCCATCACTACACCATCGCCCAGACTCTTTGGTGAATGTTACCGAAGATGCAACGTGTATATTTTAACTCTGGGGAATAGAAATATCACTTAACCCATAAAAGTTGGCTGCAGTCAGCATGAATCAAGCTCTGCAGTAGAAGGAGCTCGGCTGGCTGAGTGCAACGACTGTCGCAGAGAGAGAAGCCCGTGCCCGCCGTGTTCTGTTTGGGGTTTTCCGAAGCGCAGAACCTCACCTCCAGCTATGTCCAACGGCCCGTTCTTTTTGCGAAGCTCAATGACAGCTTCCACAAACTCCTTGCCGCCTTTCTTTTCCAAAGTGCTCCCTGAACAGAGAATTGTTATTTTACTCCTCTGATCGCAGGTTTCCACGGCAGACATGTGACTCATCATTATTTTATATTACATCACGCTAGAGTTTTCTGCCCAAACATATTTTTTTTTTTTTAATTTTTTTTTTTTTTTTTTTTGGGGACTGCAAAGTAAGATCTAAACCTTTTGGGACTTCAGAATTAGCTAGTCATTAAAAACAACAACAACAACAACAGAAAGAAAAAAAACCCAAAAAAGACAACCCTAACAACCCAAAAACCTCACATTGGTATCCCTTGCTAACATTCTCAGACTCTGATTTTAATGTCAAAACATCTGACATGACATCCCTACCTCCTTCCTTATCATGAAGCATCTGTTAGTGTGAAATGTTCCAGAAGAAAGGGCTAGTTCAAGAGTGGTTGAAGGTTCATAACTCCTTCCCCTAAGATTCATTTCCCCTCTCTCTTTACAAATTGTTTTAAAGAATTTGAAACTCACCTGATCTTGGTCCCTGACCCCAACAGGTGGCACCAGGAATGAAACAGTCTCGTGAGTGCAGCGGGCTGCTTTACTTGGTAACTGCCCAGCTTGTTGAGCCACCTTTAACCAAGAGGAAGAGCCTCAGAAATAAGGAGAATCTCTAAGGAACATATTCCTCCAATGAAACTTCTCTAACTACAGCTAAGGAGCTGGACAAAGTCATTCTGGGAGGAGAAGAGCTGTGCAGCATTTCAGGGCAACCAAAAGGTATGCTGTTTACAAAGGCAGTCCATCGCTAAATGGTTTAGATCTTATTTTGCAGCTCTAGTTTTAAATATTAATACAAAAAAAAAATAACAGCCCAAGAAAGTATTTTCCTAACTACATAAACATCCCACATAATTTTGTACAGTGCATATTAATTATAAAGGTAGATAAGTAAAAAGCAATGATATCATAAAAGCTCTGATTTGAGATATTACTTTGAAAACCCATTTCCAAAAAATTCAGAATTAGGATCTTTAAAGATCTAGACATTTATTTGGTGAAACCCCTTGCTTTCACTGATGAAGAAAGAAAAAACAATGCATTTTCTGATGGAAGTGCACATACTATATGCTCAAGGAAGCAGAGCCCCTCCTCCAAGATTCAGTTTACTAAACAGTTATAGCTCTAAGGACCTCAAGATGCTTTTGTTTTGACACCATTGCTAAATTTTTTCCAAAACAAAGATTAGAAGTTGAAAACAATGCATTTATTTGTTCATTCAAAAACTGACTCTGTGACCCTGCCTCTACTTTGTTATTGGCAGTTTATTGCTTTTGGGGAACAAAAGCTGAGGACAATTAAGAAATGTATGCCTTTTTTTTTCCCATAACCAATTCACAAGGGGTGTTTGCCAAAAGCTGAACTGTAAGGTCAGACTGTGTAGGTCAGAGCTCTTTGTGCTCAGTTAAGCTTTTTTTATAGAAATACTTTGGTTTAAGTTTATTCAAACTCCTCACTAAACATTTTCTGAAACTCAAAGTTATCTATCTCTGTGCAAATGAGTGGAAGGCACCACTTTACAAATCTCTTAGCTAAGACAGCAATGGCTTTATGTGTAGCAGCAAGGTGTCTTTCCAAGCGTGTTAGGACAGGAGATCCAGTCGAGTTATATTCTTCTTGCATGTATTTCTACACCATTCCTATTTATATTTATACATATTCCAGTTACATTCCCCTTGAGTCCGTGAACTCAGATCAGTCCTAAACCCCATGACATTCATAATCCTTAATTTCTCTTGTTTCAAGGGGAAACATAATTAAGCCTTGTGCAGAACCTAGGAACAGAAAAGATCTATTAAGTAGGTCATTTCTTTTGCCATTGCAAAGCTGTTGTACATTTAATGGAATTTAGCCTAGTTTGGTTTAATTCAATCCAGAAGGATCAGCTTTTTCCCTTCTACTGGGAATTCATTTATAATTAAAAGCAATGAACAACCCTGTCAGTTTATCTCACCAAGCTCTCCTGAGCTCTCTTCTTGCAGATCTGGTACAAAGAAGAACAAAAGTAGTATTTGGTGTGAATCGGTGAGGTTTTTTGGATTTACTCCTCAATTATATTCTTCTTATTAATAGTGAAGGTTTATATTGAAATTACATTTCAGATCTATGTCGTAAATTAGCTTAATCTGGGAAAGGACATAGTGTATTTAACAGTTTTCCACTACATGAGCAAATTTCTTGATGGAAGTCTCGCTTCAGAGCCTCAAGGTTAGTAGCTTATTTGCTCACAGGCATAAATATGTGTCACTCCCATGAGAATAAGATCATTATCTCATGCTTTCCAAGCAGGCATTGGTATCAGTGTCGAAATCAGCGTTAGCATAAATTTAGGCTCTAAAATTCTCAGGATAAGCCCCCAGTACATTTAAAATTGTTAGGGAAAAAAACCAACCAAAATAATAATAATAATAATAATAAAAAAAATTTAGATGGGTAAAAGTTAATCATTGGAAGCTAAGCATTTGTGCACTTCTATTCTTTCTTACAGCAGTCAGAGGCAACAGGAACCTACACTAAGGAATGAGCAGTGCAGCTTTGAGAGATAATTTTCTTTGTAGGGTAGCAAAGCATTTCTTTGTCAAAGGGTGGGAGACAAGCACATTAATTAAACGAGTCTGACAGACTTTAGAAGCACATTCTTCAGATACAGGGTATTATAATACTTTTATTTTAATGTCTCTGCATAACATTTAGCCAGCCAAGTCACAGCTGTTCCTGATCCAACAGGCCATCCAGAGCCACATTCGCCTGCGTGTGACACAGAAAGCAGCCCCTTCAGCAAAGCAGGTGGTGTACCACACGGCAGCTCTGCAGCACGACGCGTGTCCCTCCAAGCCAGTGAAGAAACAGGACCTCAGGCGTGGAGGGAGACCATTTGCATAGCGATGATGAGGTTAAGATGAGATGTAAAACAGAGGCTGGGATCATAGGACTTTTTTTTTTTTTTTAAAGCATGGTGGGTCATCACCCTTATCAGCAACTTCTGTATTCAGCCCAAATTCGGATTTGCCTTCTTAAATTACCAAGGCAGTTCAGTTAAAGTATTGCTACCCTTTTATGAAATCCTTCAAAATGCTGTAGGCAGAATAGGGTATTACTAAGATAAGAGTTACTCAGGAGACACTTAAGATACTGAATTAAGATGTCTGTCATGTTTCCTATTGTGCCTTTTCTCATCAGTGTAGCTTAGATGAGCGACCGCCTGAAAAAACGTACGTAGCATCACTAGCCGTGTGAGGACTGTTGAGCTAGATCCAGCACGTCAGATGTGAACATCTGAAACTTGGCATGGAGAGGGTGTACTGGAACTGGTTAGAAATCTAAAGATCAAGAGTTAAACCATATTCAAGATAGGCATTTCACATGTCAAACAAACAACGTGGGAATTCGTTTTCCTTGGTCACATGCCTGCAGTGAACGTACTGTTCCTGCACTTCAAATTTTGGCGGTGCCTTCTATTGTTACTTCTGAAAGTCTGATTTGGTGATAAGAATAAAAACAAACAAAAAAAAATGCCTACTGAGTTTGCAATTATTCATTTCTTTTTATTATCAGTCAGGACTGCTGGAAGTGAGAAATGAATGCAAATCTGCGTAGCTACAACAAGCTTGTGGCTGCTGATTGACCATGCACACACATACAAACTCCGCAGCACTGAACTTGCCATTACCTACTTCACCACCGATGTAGAAGTCAGAGTTTGTCGGGTGAACGACAGCATCACTGTCGATCGTGGCAATGTCAGCCTGTACAACTTGCAACTACAACAGGTAAACAGATGTATATCAACCACGTTGGACAGAGACCCAGCACAGGCTCTACATTTACACATGTACCAACGTCCATATTTTCCTACCTTTACATCTCCAAACCTTGCGCCAAAGGAGTTGTGTGTGCAGGTGTGTGTAGAGAAAGGGTTGTAGGGAACAGGAGGAGGAATCTTGAGTATGACATGATCAAATAAATGTTAAAATGACAAGTCAGAGCAATCACATGAGATCATTTCCAAAGTTTTTTAAATCAGCTAATACCCCATTTCACTTTGCAGACACCTAGAACAATCAGTTCCCCACAGAGCATGACACTAAAATATGGAATCTGTTTTTTAAAAAAAAAAAGAAATTCAGGATCATCAAGCCAAACAAAATAACTAGTTTCTCCATTTTGTCAGCATCAATAAGCTGACAGGCACTAATCTTCACATGTATAGCGATTCATCATTTTGATTCTAAAAATGACAGTCTCCCTATAGAGGAAACCATGTATTTGCAGGGTTGTAATGAATTTGCTTAAAAAATATAAATGATCTCTCTTACATTTTAAGGATAAGGTATATTTACTAATTATGTGTTGGGATGGTTGAGACACCTGTTAAAATATACACATTTCTTAAAGGCTGATTTAAAAATTAGCCTTCTTAAATATTTTTCTTATTAAATTACATATGTACATTCCCATAGGAAATGAAGTAGTAGAACAATTATGGGTTGTATTCCATTAAGGAATAGGTAAAAAAAAAGGACAACAGCAGGTATAATCAAATAAGAAGGGAAGGCAGGAAATAATATATAAAAGTTAAACTTTTCTTTTGCTGAAGAACAGACTTTTGTTGAAGAAGGATTTTTTTTTTTCAATCTGGAACATGATAGAAGCTTTAAAAGCGATAAACCATCTATGCCAGTATCTACAAGTTGTGTTGGTATAGTGTCAATATTTGTTTTCAGCTCAATGTGAAAGTGACAGGGAGTAATGGAAGTGTAATGGAAACAAATTATTTGACTGAATTAAACATGAAATCAAGGTAGGAAAAACTTGGGGATAGTTAATTATTTCATCATTCCTCTAAAAATTTTATGCCTACTCTGAATATCAAAAAAACCCCTGAGATTGCAGGTAGAATGGAGAAACTGCTTATTTTGAAAACAACCTGACAAAAAAGTATTTTAGTCCTCAAAGTATCCAAATAAGAAACCCCCCAAAATAGCTAACAGTCACATATGATCATTATGGAAAAGAATTTAAATGATTTGTTTAAACTGAAATCAACTTAAAGACTAGCAATAGCTGCAAGAATTCAGATTTGGTGAAAAAATTCTTTGGAATATAGTTCTTCAACAAAATAGAACCTGCAAGATTTGAATTTCTGCTCTTATTAAATAAGTCCTAGAGAGTAAATTCTGGGTTCCATAATTTCCATGTGACCGTTAGTTGTGTCAACCCATGCCCCATTTACCTAGGTCATCTTTAAGGTCAATGTCAGCATTGGTAGGATTGATAATGGCCTCCACCTCGAAGCCGGCTAAATTACTGATTTCACTGTGAATAAGGTTCAGCTGAAAAGAAAAGCATGAGGTGGGAAATAACAGGACAGCTGGGAAATCACAGAGAAGCTGCAGAAAAGTGAGCTTTGCAACACAGATGGAGATAGCATCACTGCAAACAAATATGCAAAATAAAAGGCAGGTCATAAAGGAGGGTTATTATCCAAAAAAAAAAAAAAAAAGGATTCAAACACAAGACTCAAACATTGTTTAAACTGGGAAGACATGAATGTACCTGCTAACAAGCTCTAATTTGGCTTTATGCTGACCACTATTTGGGATTCTTATTTTGGCATTATAATAGGGTATTTGTTTCTCCTCAAAGTATAGATGAAGGACACCCTCATCATTCCTTAAGCATCAATTACAGAGATGTACCACGACTGTCCGGCACTGAAACTGGATAAACTCCTCCTTTAAGGCAGCAAACATGAGCGTATCTTGGAGAAAGCACATACTTGTCTCCAGTGATTCCTCCAGCCTAACGAGGGGACATGTTTCTTGTTCTTTCCTTCTTAGTGCTCACCATATTCTGTATTGCAGACACTTCAGCTTTCATTTGGACAGCTCTGTTGCCTTTGTGCGTGGCTGGTGACGTACAGTGAGCAGGCACCATTATGTGCTTATTGCTTCTAGTTTTTATTTGCTTTACCCTTTTGTCATCTAAGAAAATAGAGATTTTTTTTAACCCCACCTACTAATGCTCATTAACATTCTTGTATTTAAAGCATTGCTGTCTGAATCATGACAAAAATCAGAAGGATTTCTCAAGGTAAGGAAGTCAGCACAGATATCTAGAGATTAACCTCACATCTGCACTACATGTTCTTAAAAAGAATAAATGAAATACGAGGCAGTGCAGATTTCAACTTCTAGCAACACATTTTGAGCAAGACTTACAAACTAGTATATAAAATAAGAAGTCAATGAAAAGACCAGCCATGGTAACAAACTGATCCTGCCATGCCATATTAGGGAGGATGGTTTTTTGGAAGTGCTTAGAAGTCTAATTTCACATGCACCAAGTTTACTACTGCCAAAAGTTAAAATACTTTAGAGTGCAAAAAAAAAAATGTTCCAGACTCTTTCATATGGGGAAATACATTATCTTCAATATGCATTTTAAATGATCATTTCAGTAGCTAATTAGGCAATATGGAAAGCAGCTATGAAAGGGAAAGTTCTGATTCATTTATGCAAGTCCTGAAGCCAGCTGCAGTTAAGCCAGGCTTCCCTTCTAATCCAAAGCCCCTTGGGTTCAACCTATGAAGCAGAACATATACATTCAGGCATGGCAATTAATCTCATCAATAACTGAGTTTTCTCTCTTAGTTTGTAATCCATGTTCTGTAAACTCAACTCTTCAAGTCTTCTCCTTGTGTATGTTAATTTATTAACAGGGACTATGAGCCAATTCATCTAACCAGCACAAGTGAATGAGTCATTTAAGGAGGCCAACATCCATATATTTAAGTTTTATGAAAAAATTATTTCCATTTCATTCATGTGATTATATGAATTGACCTTCTTTCTCTTTTTAAAAGCCTGCAATTTCATCTAATTTGCATATGTTGCTTGAGTAAACTACGTTCCCTCAAAATATGGTGATTTTGGCTAAAAATGAGTGTAACTCAGCCCTGTTTTAAGTATGGGTCTGTTCAGGTATTTGTAATAAAATCTAAGAAAGTTTGCTTTCCAAATAGCTTAGAATCCTTTAATACTTCACACGTGGCGAGTTATTCATACTTGAGTTTGAGTCTTGAGTTTGACTACAAGCAACTGCTGTTTAAAAAAAAAAACCCAAACCAAACTCAAATGAAATCAAACCAAAATGTTAAAGAACCTTTATGAACTTTGAAATAAAAAAAAACAACAACAAAACACATGCACACACCAAAAGACTGTTTTGTGGAGACTTTGGTATGTTCCTAAGCATATTTTGTTCATTTTATAGGTGAATCTCTTTGATTCCTAATTTGGTGTTCTACTATTGGCTGCAGATCATTTTGATTTCAGACCTTTAATCTATTTCTGCACCTACTTGTATATGGGATTTACACAGCAACCAGCTGGTAATGAAAGTTGCAATTTAACAGTAATAACAAAATGCTTAAAAAGCTCTCCATCACTGACAGCATGCGTTGGCAGCTAAGTATTATCTTGCTAAATTTTGCATTTATTGTTCAATGCACTGTTAGGTATCTGATTGCCAAAATGAATTAAAAAAGAAAAAATAAAATTCAAAGTTGTCCCATAGAATTAAATCCTCCAGTGAGGAATTCTTGAGTTTTACTACCTAATAGTATGAAGTACGTATTAGACAGAAGTGATCCCCCTAAAGGGTCACTTTAAAAGAATAAATAGGCACAATTTGTATTTACATGTGCAACAAAGAATGCACATAACTTTAGGTAACATTTAAATTAAATGTTAGTTAGAAAAAATGCAGAGGGCACTTAGCACATCCATGAGTATTTTCTGAGCCAAGCCTTGCATTTCTTATTTCAGACAAAATTACCTTTAAAGTCTTGGAACTTTTTCTGGTATGAGTTTCATAGAGAAAACTGAAGATGCCTGTTGCAGACAACAAGCTTGAGGTCTCTCTGAAAGTCCAAACCCTAAGGCTTAGGCTTGAGGTCTTACAACTCTGCCTCTGCTCTGTAATTGTCTCAGGAAAACAAACTAGTTAATGTGCAGAATACCACGTTCCCATTGGGATGGCACTTGTAGGATGTGCAATCATTTACATATTAACTAGATTTTAATACTTAATTACTGCAGCACTAATACACTTTTACAGGTATAACTGAAGGGTTCAATTTCCTGACTTCTAACAACTTCTAGCTCAATGTCAGCAGTTACCTAAAAATTCAATGCAATAACAGTACTTTTTAAAAACTGAACAATACCCAGTTTTGCAACATTCTCATTTGCATTTTCAGTAATTAAAACTGAGGTTATTAGGAGGATGAAGAACCATTCTTGCAAATAAACCCCTTCCCTTTCCCTTCTGCAAATATGGAGCCAAGAAAAAGCTTTTTCCCATTAAACACGTATGAATTACGTGATAGTAAGAGCAGATTATTTTCTTCCTTCTCTGCATCTCATAAATGATTTCCTGATCTAGCAGATAGTGGTTTTGCAGACCAAAGAGACATCCTGTAAAGGTTTTCAAGGGTGTCACAGGAGGTTCCAAAGACACCAATTGTTTGTTTGGGCTTTTTGGTTCCAGGTTTCTGTGTTTGCACTGCAGTTTATTAAGAACACACAGAACATGAAATTATACTGAAAACAAATTCAAGAAAAATCAAATAACTGTGATTAATACAAATATTTTTGCTTTTCAAATGGAAAAGCTCAAAATGTTTTAACATATTGACCTTTCCTACCATCCATGTGAAGAGTGTAGCTGTGTTTCCATTTCACAAGTGGAGAAGGTAACAGAGAAAGAGGTGATTTACAGTTTCTCTGAATCAGCCAAATCCAGAAGCCAGGAGTCATGAGTCCCAGGCTTCCAGCTGAACCACCTAAACACGCTGCCCTTCCTACCCAAGAGATTCACAGATTTTTCCTTCCTCAAAAGGCTGTTTAAGGAGAGTGAGGCTATGCTGAATAGAAGAAAGGTCCTCCTCCAAACAGGCAAACACCTTCTGCCCTCACCTGCTTTGAAAAAAGCAACATGCACAAGTCTAAGGAATCAAACTACAACACTACTGTCCAGAACTGCTACTGAAGAAAATTATTAGTTCATTATGTTTATAAATACCATGTGGCACTAATTTAAGACCAATATAACAAAACTGATTTTTTTCTGTTAAGTGTCAGACTTAAAATTAGAGAAATATTTTTAAAATCAATATTATCTTTTAAACAGCAATTGCATGTAGAAAGAGCTAAGCAGAAGCATTTAACTGATTCAGAATCACTAGAGTTTTTTTTATAGATAATAGTTATATTTAAGTTGTAAATTTCAAAAATAAATAGCAATTATTTGAGATTTCCACGTGTCACTTAAATAATTAACCACCACCATCAATGAGATTGCAGTCTGCTAAACCTGCATGTAGCAGCAGACATCCTGTCACACCCCGGAGCCTCCTGGCCCAGGCAAAACACACCTCAAGTTTAGGAGAGAGGATGTATTCAACTCCCAGTGATTCCATGACTGGAAGTTTTGCCTTTTTTATCACAAGAATATAAAAATTATTTTAATAATTTTGAAAATAATTTCTGGGGAATGGTCTGAAATTATTTCTAGGAATAATCCTGCATAATACAGGTTTTTTTGGTTGTTTTTATGCTAAGTAAAACCTCTTTGATCAATACAGCACAAAGACTTTTGGCATTTTAAACTTTCCACATTTTCAGTATCAACATGAATGCTTAAAAGAATTAAGGTTGGTCTAAATGTGTTATTTTAGGGGTAAATCAGAACAAAGACATTAATGCATTCTTTATCAGCTCAAACTAGACAAGAATTTCATTTTTAACTCACATGTCATCACAGGACACAGAAAATTCTTGTATTTGTTAGACATACTTTTCTTAGATTTTGACACTAACCATTTACTGCCTCTAAAGACAGTTTCTCACAGGGAATCAAAAGCAAAATATAATCCGTGCTAGCCACATCTCAACAGCACCTATGCATTCTCTACCCCTCAGAAAATAATCCATTTCATTTGGAGTGTTCCCTCACAGGAGACAAATGGGGTTTCATTTTTCTTTTAATTTTTTCTTTTAATTATGTGTACTATATTACAAACAAAGGCTAACACCTGGCCCCTCTCATATGCAGGGCTAACTGACAATGAACCAATATGGGGATGGACATGTCATACCAGTAATTTTTTCAGGGGGCTGCACTCCAAGTGAATGAGAAAGCCAGGAAGTCCATTTCCCAGTACAAGGTACTCACTGGAAAGCTCTACAGCAGACACTGGCTTTACTCAGCACAGCTTAAAGCAGTCCTGGAGTTCATGATTCTCTTCCACTGAGCCCAACAGCAAAGCCATATTGATTTGCTGGGTCAGCCTTGCTGGAACACAACACTACATCTTAATACAGGTTTCCTATGGTAACTAAAAGGAGTTCAAGATCAGGTCCAGAAGTCTGACATTACTTGTTTTCATGAAACAGTAAGGTAGTTTATAAATTTTGGGTTCTAATTTAGTCATCAAAATATTTTTAAAAATATGTTCAAAACCACCCCCTTAGTAGTTGTCAAAACAACCTACCAAACCAGCAATCTAGCCCTAGCCTTAAAGTTAAATGTGGAAAATCAGAAGTCTTGTGAAAAAATAAGGTTACTCTCATGCATGTTAAACTTAGCAAACAAACTGTGGAAGGATAAATGGAGAACAACCTCAGTATGCAATAACAATGAGTCAGAGGAGATACATTCCACAATGGACAATGGCTCATCTTTTATGACTTACAACACAATGATCTGATTACTGAATGATAGAAGAAAGATGCAGTTTTACTGAACAAAATTTTGTATCACGAACTAAAGGCAGGTTTCATGATCAAAGACCGAATTCATTTAATGAATTGTCTCTTTAAATGGATCCTCTCTTTAAGCAGATAGTTTTTGTATTAAACCACCCCATGTTCCAAAACATATTCACAGGGAAAAAAGGATCATTGACTTCTAGCTTTTCATAAAAGCATCATTCATTACTACACAGCATTAACTTCTGTAAATAACAAAGCAGAACAAAACACAAAATCGCCATTATGAACAAATATCTAAAATAGGTTTTGATAAAAACCTCTAAGTCATTTACATCAGCAATGAAGTGGGCTGCCCATTGGAAAAAGACATTTTATTCTTAGATTAATCTCATCTTTGGCAGAAGCTTAGCTGTAATGATTATGCTCTTTATGAATAAGGCGAGACAGATTACAAGCACACAGGCTTTCTTTCCTTCTATTTGAGTTTTTAATTATGTAGCCATATGAAGACTCATTTATTTACTTTTAAAATGTTCTTTAAAACGTTGTTTCAGAGAATTTCGTTGTTGAAAAACTAATATTGTACATCTCCACAAGTGCTCAGTGGGGAAATGTCCATTGTACTTAGACGTTTTGGGGAAAGGGGGGGCATTCCCTAAACAATGCTGAAAATTAAGTATTTATTTATAAAAATGCAGGAGCATACCTTCTGGCCAAGAAACAGACTTTTGGTGGACAGGACTGTGAAACCATCTGCAGGAGTTCCCTCTGTTGTACTGTCAGCACTGGCTGATTTGCTCACTTCTCCCTGTTTCTTCTTCCCAAAAATATAGTTAATTAGTTAACTCAAGGCTGAGAGAAAAACATTGTTTAATAACACTAAGATATATGACATGCCATAAATCCTTACCAGGCAATAAAATGCCAGGACAAACACTAGTGCTTGGATTTTATCCTTTAGTCTGACTAAAGTGACTGATTACAGCTGAAGGAATCAATAGGAAAAGTGATCTCAATGTCTGCATATCTACATAAGCCTTCTCTTGCCTAATTCAGATGACAGTCATCTTAAATGTTGCAAGAAAACATATAAACAACCCCAAACTTGTAACAGCTTTCTAATGGTTTGTGTGGAAAAAGATAATGTATCTATTTTTATGTGTGGGCAGACATTGTTTTTAAGGTAAAAACTGACTTATAGTGCAAATTTTCTCTCTCTATGAAGGGAAATGCTCCTAGATTTCACCAACTTATTTGTAGAAATACTGCTTTGAAATCTGCCCATCCTTAAAGCCAGTGGCAGAAGTTGACATCTACTTTCTACCTGCCTAGTAGTAGCAAATGGGCTGAAATTTTCTCTGTCTTGTTTAATGTGATCTCTTTCATCTTCAGTAAAACTGTAGTTGGTGGAGAGGGAGCTCCCCTCAACTACCATTCCTTTTTTCACCTGTATTACTGAAATAAAATGATAGGTTTCAGGAATGAATTGATTCACTGAATAAGAAATAAGAACTAGGAACATTTTGAAAAGCGTGCTTCATGAAGACAGTGAATTGACTGCTGTGGTTATAAACTCAATTGGTGCCCCAAATAACTTTATATTTTCAATAAAATCACTACTTATGATTTCATATAATATTTGGTGCCTCAGCAATACGTATGCTGAAGGTAAAAAGCACACCTGGAATATTTAGCAAATCACTGTTCTCTTATTGTCCCCTTCCAAAGTATATAAACTAAATCTGTGGCTGAGCAACTCAAATTACTTTGATACAAGGATATATTGGTGCTTCTATAAGCTGTAACCATGCTTTAATTTACACAAATGTTTTGCAACTTAGGTTTTCATGGGTCCTATTTCAATTCCACAGGAGTTTACTGTTAGCCAAATACCAATATAGTAAGCAGACAATACAGTTTATTGTGTGGAAGAAAAACAGAACCCCACAACAGACTTCCTGCTTTTGTAATCAAGGAAGGGAAAAAAAAATGCCAGATTTAGGGAAATTATTAGTGCACGGTTATTAGAACCACTGCACTTGAAATGTCAGCTACTAGGTGTTCTAAGAGAGAAAACTAAATTCAGCAGTTCAAAAACAAAAAAAAAGTAAAACCATCAGAAGAGTGACCATTAAACAGAGACACACAGGATGAATACAGAAGCTTTGTTTGACCTGGAAGGCAACTTTTCACATGCACTGTCCATTTCATGTGAAATTCATGTAGTTTTTTTTTTTTCCCTACTTTCATCATCTATTGCTTGACTGTAGTTGTTTTGCAAAAAATAATAATAATAATAATAATAATAAAAAAAATCCTTGGTTACATGTGCACACGTTAGAAAGATTCCCTACTTCTACAAACTGAGACTCAAAAAGAGAATCAAAAAATGTTCCCCTTAGCTTAAAAAAAAAGAAAAAAAAAAAGAAAAAGATGTTATTCTTAGTTTTCTCACATAAGAAAAATCATATCTTGGTTCTCTTGTTCTTCCCCTCACCTCCACACTTCATTTTGAATCAGTTTAATTAATTACTAGGAATTTAAAAAAACCCAAATCTAAACATGGAAGATTCTCATCTATAAGATATTAAAACCAGAGAGGGACATTTCTGGGTCTCCAGCTCAGCCAAAGAAATTCTGTGTTCCCACAATACGGTTTCTCTGATGCTGTAAGAGACTCAGCTACCTGCTCTAGCAGAATTGCATCCTACTTCTTGAGAAGTATTTCACCCTCTTTGGATTTCATCAAATCAACTAACTAAGAGGAAACTTAAAGCTGGAACAACAACAACAACAACAACTATTTAAAAAACCAACAATTAACATAAAAATACAACAGTTGGAAACAGAACTCTGCCATGCTAATGGCTGGGGATGTTATTGCAATGCAATTGATTTAGGCTGTTGTTGTTCTTCAATCTTTACAATTGCAAAATGCTGCTTTAGTGGGACTTCACTTTTGAAAAAAATACCTGGATCCAGTCTTTCTTGCAGACACCTATCAATAATTGAACAAAGTCCAAGGAAGTTTACTCTGCCTAGCCCAATGCAGGCACCTGCGCAGTCACAGCAAAGCTCCTCCTTCCATTGCTACCGAAGGTCTTGTTTGCTCACCAGTAAGGTGTAACTAGGAGAGATACCCTCTTCTGCCTCCAACCTGTGCCCACCTAACGACTGTTTCGTACAAAGAACAGAGTATTTACAGCCTGCCTGCCTGTCCTGCAGATTTATGCCACTTTGTGAGGGTTTTCAGACTTCCAGCTGCACTAGGGAGAGGGCAGCACTCCTCCTTCAGCATTTCCTTACCCTGCTACTGAAATCCCTGCTGTTAACAACACATGGATCAGAAAGTCTACCCTACATGATGCTCCCCTTACAGCTACTTCTAGCCAACTTGTTTGGGTTTCAAATAAACAGATGACTCTACCTTGGATTTCCTTGCCCCTTTCTTGCCGCCTGTTTTCTTTGATACAGTTTTTTTCTGTGATGGAGACTTTGCCTTCTTTGCAGGAGGTGGAGTGATGATGGCTTCCAGTTTTCCTTTTGATCCCCGCTTCTTTGCCAACAGCTCTGGGTGAATATTGGGTAACACCCCACCACTGGCTATGGTGACCCCTTTCAATAGCTAATAAATTAAAAAAAAAAAATAAAAAATACAGTTGTACATGACAAATTTCAGCATTTACTTCACCAATGAACAGAAAATGCAAACTTTGTACATTGCCTTGAGTTTTAACTGGTTCTTGTACGTTTCCCAACACATTATCCTTGAAGAAGAGAGACATGAAATGTATGAAATGGAGTTGATCATGTACTAGACTTTTACTACAAAGGGAAAGTGTATTCTTCTTGTGCATATGCTTGTGACTGTCAATATCTCTTGGGCTCACACCAGATCTGTTTCTGTGAAGCCATGCAATGAAGACTGTTACCCAGCTACCAGCAAACAGGACAGCCCTAAGCCACAGACATGAGGGCTTTGCAGGGTAGCCTGTGTGAGGGATGGGACCCCAAAGCCCATCTGCAACCTCTGGAGGACACAATATATGTCCCAATTGCTGAATTTTCTTGGAAGTGCATTTTTAAAACAGAATGTTTTTCTTAGAAAAAGAAACTTCAAATGGAGGGTAACATTTATACAAATCTCTATACCTGGAAGTCTTTCTTCAAAAAAAATCTTTAGGTAGTTGAAGAAAAGCAGATCAATATTCAAAAGTGTGCAGTTCATTCAAGCCTTTAAAAGCAGAGGTGAAATATATCATGTTCTGTATTTAAAACCACTTTAACCCATTTTTCTTTTTTTTATAGATCTAACTAGGACTAATTCACTATTTGGGAGAGTACAAACGATGTCATCAAAGTCCCTCAGGTACTCCCACCTTCTGATTTGTGTTTACTGCTCCCCAACCACAACTCAGCGAGGCTCCAAGCTTACAAAGGGCTGGTGAATGGAGAGTATTATCAGATTTCAGACAAAGACAGAAGGAGGTTGGTTTAGGGATATATATATATATATATATATT
>NW_010292361.1:0-40751 GCF_000700745.2 Antrostomus carolinensis | reverse complement strand
GGAGGAGGCAGGGAGATGCGTGGGGCTGGGCTGGGTGGGATGTAGGGGACCTGTGCGGGGCAGAGCTGGGATGGAGGTGGGGGAGGCTTGATCGAGCCGTCAGCTGGAGCCCCGGGAACTGGGGTCTTGTCCCGGCGCTCCGAGGGGTGTTTTGGGCAGCCACGGGCCAGGCCAGGCACCCCTGTGCTCCCTGCTCCCCTGGGGCTCTGCACTGAGCACCGGCTGGTATCCCCATCCCCGCCATTCCCACTCTCTTGCTCAAAGAAGCTGAAGGCACCCAAACCAAGTGGCTCACTTCGTGTTTGTATTTCTGAAAGCTGGAGCGAATTCTGCGGTTTCCAAGGTGTTGCTGCAGGTTACCAGTAGCTCAGAGGAAAGTCCAGGCTCGAGATAGTTATCGTATTGGATCAAAAAGCGCTGACATCAGGCTTTTAGTAATCAAAACATTTAATCTTTTATGGGCTTTAGTGTTTTGCACATGCTTTTTTTTGTTAAGTTTGGTGATAGTCCTTCATTTTTTTTGAATTTTCAAGTGATATAGGCAAATTTTGGTTCAGATCTCAGAAAGGAAATGTTTAGTTTTAGCAACATGTTGGCTCCTTCTCACTGGCCAAACATATTCTTTCTTTGAATTTCTTAGAGCTTTGAAGGAGTGCAGCGTTTTTGTGCCTTTCATCTAAAGTTTTTGCCTCTTTCTTCTCTAATTCACTGGAGGGAAAATGGGCATTGCTTTTGGGAAGGGATAAGGGGAGAAAGAGAAATGTATTTTTTCAGTGTTAGAGGTTAAAACCTACTGTTATTGAGATATGTTCTATTATAAAACAATTTTTAAATTAAATTCTTGCTATTATTTTATTATTTTCATTATTTTAATATTAATAATAAATTATTAAAATAATTTTCATGTTTTTTTCCAGTGTTATACTTCCCCTACCAAAGAATGTGAAAGAATATTTGCTGGATGATGGAACGCTTGTGGTTTCTGGAAGGTAAAGAGTGTTTTCCCCTCTGCCCTCCAAGTATTAATACTGTTTTATATTTCCAGTGCTATTTTTATACACAGATACTATATTTTCCATGATGAGTTTTTAAAATTTGACTTACCTGGCTGCGATAAGCCTCATACTGTATGACCATGTGGATGGGCTGACTGTTGCTGTTAATAAAACTTGACTTGCTGGTGCCTAATCCGAAAATCCATGTAATACACTTCATTTTAGACCAAGTGGAGGCAGTTCTCTCATTTTTTCTCTGCCTTTCCTTGTGGAGACTACCAGTCTCTTGGGTGCACAGCCTGCTGGTTTGTGTTTAGTTGCTTTGATACGGCTGCCTCCAGCTCAGAGGCTTGAGCTGTGTTACATCATTCACATGCCTGCAACCTTATGCAGGAGTGAAGTGACATTACCTGAGTTTAATTCTCAATAAAATAAGCTATATAAAAAAATCTTATTAATTATTGAATTTGGATTATCACGTGCATGCGTATAATCCATGCATATGACAAGGCTGAAAGTCCTGTATGTATACTTATACCAAGATTTTGGATGGAGAAGAAAGAGGTCAATAGATAGGAGAAACAGTTAGTAAAAACCCAGCCTTGTTCTTTGTTTTCTGCTTAGAATCTCACTGTATGGCTTCCTTGCAAAATGATTATTGCATGCATATATCTTGTTAATGATCAGACTCAGAAATCCATCATTTCCTAACTGGTACTGTGCCTCTCACAGAGCAACCAATTAGGCTGTGAGCAATTTCTCAGGATTCAATTTATGTAAAATTGAAGCTGTTTAAACACCTTGTAAAGATGAAAGGTTTTTTGGTGTTTTGGTTTGGTTTGGTTTTTTTTTTTTTTGCAACCATTTATTTTTAATCAGCTTTCAGAAAAGCTGAAACTGAGGGTTTGGCTTTACAGCTATGTTATACAAAAAATTTATGCTGTCTACAGTGGAATAATGGACAGCTGTATCATTGACTTAAATGATATTTTTAAAGATGTTTCCAAGTTAAAATCCCTTTTAGAAACCAGTTTTTCTCTGAGTTGAACTTCCTTAGCTACAAGTGAATGTGATCTTCTTGCATCAAGGCCAAAGTTGCTTTTAATGTTCAGTGAACTGGTATCTGACCTTGAGGTCTCAAGAACTGAATTAATAGTTTAATCCCTGTGGAAGTGCATTAAGGGACTGCAGAGACTTAAGCTTGTTGAAGAGTTGACTTTTGTCAGGGATGTGCATTTGAATTTACCCTGTTTGCTACACTGACTTACTGTGAATCACTCTTCAAGAGCTCGTTCTTCTCCTTTAAGATCTTCGCACTCAGTTGTATTGGCTGAAGAACTTCAAAAGTCACCTAAAACTTAAAGGGAATATTTGCAGTCCAGTGCTTTTTCACACGTCAGCATGTGAAACTCAAGTTTTTTGAATTTTTACTTGGAAAATGAGTATGGAGGCAAAACATAATAAACATAATTTAAATTGAATTTGTTTTTTTTTTTTTTAAATAAGTTTGTTTAATTTGTACTTCTATGAGAGTACAGTAAAGTTGGAAAAGAATGATTAGTAGCATGTTGAAAAGCTTAAATCATGGCATTTTCAGGGCAGAAAGTGATCTGCTAATTTGAAGGAAGCAAACTGTTTTGGGTAGGGCCCAACTCTAATACCAGGGTCTTTGATCTTCAGTTTTCTGTACTGGCTTGCTCTGATTTTTCTCTGCCAGGAATTTTGAGGCTTTATCTTCCTACAAAAACATTTTGAGATCAACAGCTGGTAGGTGCTGTGGAAATGTAATGTACATGATCAAGTCAAATTCCATCACTTAATTTCTTTTCCTGCTGATTTTTTGGTTTAGAGAAGATCCACCAAGTCATGCTCAGGAGGGGAGTGACGATGCTGAGGAAATACAGGTCAGTATATTATGTAACATAATCTCAAGTCTCTGGAAAAAAAAAAGTGAATGTGTAATTTACAGGTAAGGAGACCACTTCACAAAAATAATAATCACGTGGTAGTTGCTTTGGAAAACTTAAAAACATCTTTATTTATACTGTGAGGTCAGGGAAGGTTTAAAATCTTTCTATGCTTTTTCACAGAAGACTTTTAAATTTCTTTTATTTCTTGGATGATTGCATTTGTAGTAACGAGCAGGGAATGATGAAGGATGTTGGAATTGAACTTAATGTTTTTTCATGCCCTGAAAAATCAGAAGGTGGAGTATGTTTGGAAGGAGTTATTTCAAGAAACAGTGAAAGTCTCTGAGGCCATAATAGCTCAGAAGGGTGTTCTAGAAGAAAAACACTGAAAAATGTTGTAAGTGCAAGGTGATGGAAGGTACAAAAAGGAGATGAAAAAGAAATGTAAGTGAAAGTAATGGATCATGGGTCTAAGGATGGAAATGCTGGAGCTGGAGACGAGCTTTAGACAGGGAAGGCTGTTGAATACTGAAATGTTTGTGAAATAAATCACAATTAAAATATATAGGTGTCATCTTCTAGACATACTTTAGAATAGTACTTCTGCTGAATATACATTATTTTTCCTGTCTTAATTTACAGTCGTAATAACTGGAGGATGGTGATGTTATGCTACAGGGCAGTGATTTGATCTACATATTGTAGGAAGCCATATGGATTCTGATGTTCTCATAAATCATAAAGGATGTCTCAGGAAACCAGTAACCTTCAATTTGTTCTTATTTTTAACAGTGGTCAGATGATGAGAATACGACAACGCTTAAGGTAAGGTCCTGTGAAGCCTAATGTGGGTTTGCCAGTGGTATCCTTTCTGCAACCTTGTGATATGAACAGATATAAATATATCTGTTGTAGAGAAATCTGTTGCTGTATCTAACATTTTTTGGACCATTCTAGATGGGTGGCAGTGTAGATGTCTGTAGCTTTAAAAAAAAAATAAAAATTCCTGGCTTAATTTTGTTTAACTAAAAATAAAATGCTTTTCTTTATCCCCAACAATCACACACTGGTTAGACTGTAGGAAATGAACTGAAGCAGGGCTCTAAATATAGCTGTCTTTCATTTTCACCACTTTGACTGTCTCCCAATTACTTACTCAGACTGGATGCAGAAGCCCCTGCAGCTCAATTTTCACAGCTCTTCTCTTACACCTTTGCCATTATTTCCTCCTAAGTACATTTCTTTCTATGTTTTTGGTTTGTTTTTTTTTTTCTTATTCTTGTCTTTTTGTTCTCCTTGTACTGTGCCTGGCTTAGAATCAGGCTTTCTTGATTTTTTTTTTTTTTATTTTTATATCTTTTTGAAACTTGCTGTTGCCCTGTCAGGGTCAGATTTAATACACGTGCACCACTTGTCCGCTATTGATACTGTTACTTCAGTCCTGTTAGCTCCCTGATCTTCAACATAGGGTTGAATTGCTCACACTGGATTAGGTGCAATATCAACACAGCCCCTGCTTAGAGTTGCATGTATGCTGGCACAGAATTTATAGCACAGATTTTAAAACTGATACATGCTGAATTTGCACACGTTAATAGCTTCAATTCAAATATCTAAGCTTTGATAAAGTAGTTGCCCTAGATTGTAAATTATTCAGAACAAGGATTTTGGTATCCATCTTATCTTTTGTAAAGCTCATGTTAATGTTGCTGAAGAAATCATATCAGACTTTTGAATCAGGTTTCATCATAGCATACAACACAACAGGGAAATACATAAGGAAGAGATGTGATACCCATCAGAAGGACATAGGCCAAGAGATTCAGTTTAGCTTGGTAAGAATCGTGTACTGTTGATGGGTTGCAGCTTTACAGCTAACGTTTTACTGGGGCTGGCTGTCATGGAGTTAACTTTCAGCTATTGCTTGCATAGCATCAAGGCTTCCTCTTTTCTCAGTCTGCCCCAGAACCCTCCCCAGCAACGAGGCAAGAGAAGGAGAGGGGCCAGAATCAGGACAGCTGACTCAAATTGTCTTAAGGGATATTCCATACTATATAACCTCATGCTTGGCAATAAAAGCAGGGGTAGAGGAGGAAGAGGGGTGTTTTGGCCTCCAGGGTTGCTCTTGTTCTGGCAGGGCCTTGTCTTTTGCCAAACCTTTAACTTCTAAATGGTTAATAATTAACATGGTTTGTGCCTGTGCCTAGTTCCTACAAAAATACACCTACATTTGGTCAAAGAAAGAGACTTTAAAAGTAGAATTTCACAATGTGCTCTTTACCATCTCGTAAATTTGGTAGATGATTGCTCTGAGTCTGTCCATGGCAAATATGCTTTCTCTACCTGAAAACTAGGGGCTTCTCTGAGGCTAGTGAGTGAATGGAAAGAGTCTTCTGTGCTTTTAAGTGTTGCTTGTTACCACTTTGACAGTGATGAAGAGAGTGAGGAAACAGCAGGTGTAGAATGCAGAAGGGTAGCGAGCTGCACCTGGAGTGCCTCAGAGATGAGAACAGATCAAGTAGCAACGTGGAAGCTGAACAGGGAGACAGTGGGGAACATAATGCGTAAAGAATCATAGAATGGTTTGGATTGGAAGGGACCTTAAAGATCATCCAGTTCCAACCCCCCTGCCATCAGCAGGGACACCTTCCACTAGACCAGGTTGCTCAAAGCCTCATCCAACCTGGCCTTGAACACTTCCAGGGAGGAGCATCCACAACTTCTCTGGGCAACCTGTGCCAGTGTCTGACCACCCTCACAGGAAAGAATTTCCTTCTAAGATCTAATCTAAACCTCCCCTCTTTCAGCTTAAACCCATTTCCCCTTGTTCTGTCACTACCTGCCCTTATGAAAAGTCCCTCCCCAGCTTTCTTGTAGGCCCCTTCAGGTATTGGAAGAACAGTGGGACAAGCTGGAGACTGCTGTTCACTGTCAGCCTAGGGCACTTGTGTTTTACTAACGATAAACCCCAGGTTACACTTCTCTATTGGTTTCTTAGCTCAGGGAGCAGTAAGGTTGGCTGTGATTGTGGTTATTCTGATTTTGGTAACCTGCCTGAGTCACCAGGTAGAACTTGTTTCCCTTTCCCCTTCTGTATTCTGAAGAAGAGTGAGAATATAGGATTATAGAAAACTGTGTTTAAAAAAACCCCCATGCATTAATATTGTTATTTGCAAAGTCAGGCATTCAGAATTTAGGAAATGTTAGAATTTAGCTTGTTTATGCAGCTTTAGAACTATCCTCTTGTGTATATTTTTTCACTTGTATTAATCAAGTGACAGAATGGTAACATCTCCTGAGGGAGGCTTAGTATGTGCTGATATTACATATATAGTATGACTCCTGACTTCTGTCAAAACAAGAGGAGATTGGATCAGAACGCAATGCATGAAGAGTTTTACTTCTTACAGGAACAATTTCTAGAATTGGCTGAAGCTCTAAAAGTAAAGTAAAATAAGAGAAGTGCTTTTTCAGTTTTTGAAGTGTAGTTTTCCATGGAGACTAGGTAATGTACTAAGGGAAGATTCACAATGTTTGAAGTTCAGTCTAGGTCACTGCAGTAAAATGTGAGAGGGGTTTTTTTTAAGTGTCTGAATCCAGGGGTCTGCAGAAAGGAGATGCCAAAATGTATAGACATTTTTTGGTCACTTGTGTAGCTGTGAGGGCTTTGTTGTTCTAGAGCCATCAGTTAGCTTTAGTCTAGAAGTTATCTTTGAGTTTACAAATATTCAGGCGGAAAGAGTATTCTTACATAGTTTTTGCTATAAATCCTATTATATGGAAAATCTTTGACGTATGCCTGAAACCCTTTCATATTATTTTAAAGGTCAGCAGTCTGTTTTTTTCTATTGCACCACATTCAGAGCGGAGTTTATAGCATCTTGAGGAGCTTTTTTTCCCCCTGTCTTATGTTTACAATATTGACTATGTTCTTTACAAGACCAGGTTTTCTAGTCCAACCCACACCTCTGCAGTGTGCCCTTTATTTTGAAACAATATATTGTTAAGGACCTACTTTAAGACTTAATTTAAGAGCTAATTAGTTGAAGTACTGCTAACAACATTTTATAAAACTAAAGCTTAAATAAGGAGCTGTCACTCAAATTGCCTATGAATTGATTTATTTACTTTTGCTCTCTTACTGTACTCCTAATTGCAACTAGAGAACTATTACAAAACAGAACTGATCTCTTTCTACCCTTTCATGCTTTGACAGAGTGCTACAATATTTGTATTTTAGATTTTTTAAAGGGATGTTTAGTTCTAAACAAACTATTATTGGAAGTTTGTTTGTTTTTCAATCTCCTTGGATCTTATTTGTATACAATCATCTACCATCAGGTATAAAAACAGTAGGTATGTATTTAAGGTCTGTTTATTTGACTTGCATGTTTGCCAGTTGTTGCAGCTTTCATGATGAACATTCCACGATTTTGGGAACACCCAAAACATCATAATCTTGCTAGTAATGAGAGTGAGAACTGGAAACATATTTTCAATTTTCTCTGATTAAAAGAATGTCAGAGTTGATCCTGATACAATTTATTTCTATGAATACGTTATTTTTGTGGGGTTCTTGGTTCCTGGTTTTTGGAGACCTTTATTCCTTCTACAATATGTATTTCTAATGGTATTTAGAACTTGGTTACACTTCACTATTAAATGTATTGAAATTGATTTTTTTGTTGTCATTTTTCTTTGTTCAGGCACCAGAATTTCCTGAGTTTACAGCTAAAGTTCAAGAAGCAATAAGTTCCTTGGGTGGTAGTGTTTTTCCTAAACTTAATTGGAGTGCTCCAAGGGTAAGAATGCTGACTTCCAAAACTTGTAACAGATGTTAACATAAGGATTTTTTGTTTGTTTTATCTTAATGCATTGGAAAGTAGAAGTGACTAGTGGTTCTGATAAAGGAAGGAGTGATAGACAAGATATCAGTGAAGTATGATACAGCAGATTGTTCTGGTGGATTAGAGCTAGATGGTGCACTGTTTGGTGAGGCTGATGAAAGACAGCGCTGTCTTTCTTACATAAAATCCTGTGTCCTTGTCACAGATAACAGTATGGTGGTCAGACTCTTCTCATTTAGGATACTAGTTGAAAACTTTGCCTGGAATAAAGACTAAACCCTCCATGTTTTTTAAAAAAGCAATAAACCTCCCTCTTCTTATTTTTAGGTACTGTAACTATACCTTAAGGATGGGTGCACCCAAATGTTTTTGTATCATATTCTCAAGGGAAACTTATGTTCCATCAAGCCTTCCAAGAACATACCTGGAAGCAGTAAGGCAAAGACTTAGGTTTTTTAAAATGGATTTACTCTGCTTTCAACAGAGTATTCATAAGAAAAGCAATAACTGTTGTGTCTCTTGAAACAGCTAATGAAGCTTTCCTCAAAATAAAAAAAATATTTTTCTGCATGTGTTTAAAATGTTGCATAATATTTAGTTCTGCTGGAGCTGCAGCTTGCATTCCTTCCTGCTGGTAAAGGTGCATTTTTGCATCATCTCCTTTTTTGTTTAGGATGCCTACTGGATAGCAATGAACAGCTCTCTGAAATGTAAAGCTCTCAGTGACATCTTCCTCCTCTTCAAGAGTTCAGACTTCATTACTCGTGACCTCACTCAGCCGTAAGTACATTTCTAGGAGACAATTTTATTTATACCCAGTCAAAAAAAACCCCCAGCCCTCTGAGGGTAACTTTTCAGTTCTTCTGAAAGATCTTACTCTTTATGATAAAGTAACGATAAATATTTGAGAGGAGGAGAAGATGTATTCATGTTTCAGAGTTGTTCAGGTAGAAGTTTCAGGTACAGTAATTAGTTAATTGTTCTTCAAAGCTCCTCCCATGTCTTCTCTCCTTCTTTGCCTCCCTCCACCGTGCACAAATAAACGCCAGGCCTGGTTCAGTGCAGAGAATTGCGAGGCAAATTATCTCTGTTGTTAGTTACCATGAGTGAGTCTCTCCTAGTAAACTGGAATTGTTTAGCTAGTTTCAGTCAACAGGAGAGGAGCAGCCACCATTTTATTCTATGTTAATTAACTTGATTTTAATATGCAAATGGATGAAATGCAAAACAGGAAGACATTACATTAAAGCAGTACATGTGAAATGACACTATGGAGTAAGACCTTTTTTATTTAGTTTCTTTCCAGAGCAAGTGATGTTATTAATCTTTTTTTTTCCCCTTCACACCTGTCCTGGCATTTATTTGCTGCTACCTACCTTATTATTGCCACTTCTCATAAAGCATGACTTTACCATGTCCCTTTCAAATTTTAAAGTTGTTGAAGTTCGTGTGGCTGCCTGGAAGGTGCCTGAGACTTCTGCTAATGTATTCCTAGAGCTCCTTTTGAACTTAAGTTATTGTAGATCTTGAACAAATGCACTTGAGGAACTGTTACTGGGATAGTTACAGATAAAATTATGAATACCATGTGCTTGGGGTTTGTTTTGTCTGCTCACATGAAGAGAGTACTTATTTGTATAGCATCAGTTTCCTCCTGTAATACCTGCATCTGATTCATGTAATTAATTTTTAAAATACAACCTTTTTCTGAAAGAAAATAAAATTATTGGAATGTAATGTTCTTGTTACTATTATTGATATTATTTTTTTTCAGAAAAGCAGAATTTCAAAGAAAATGGGCAATCCATGTCTTGGAATCCAAGAGATTGCTTTCCAGTAATTATTCAGTACTTATTTATATTACTGCAATATTTAGGAGACTCAATCAAATGCAGAGTCCTTGTTCTAGGTGCTTTATAGAGGGTTACCAAGCACAGTAGTCCTGTGTTAAGTAGCTTATGACCCAAAAATAATTGTCTTGTCTAAAATGTGAAACCAGTTGCATTAATGCTGTGCAACAGCCTTCTTTTTTTATTCCTACAACTCTAATAACACTTTTCCCTCAGTTTGTTGGTACATTAGAAAAAAATATAGGTAGCAACCTCCTCATCCTTATCTCTGCATTTATGGAGTGCTAGCAACACTGTCAGTCCGATTCTGATGCTCGGTTTGACGTTATTTCTAACCTACAATATTATGAGATACAGGGGAAGAGACTGAGAAGGTGGGGAGATGATGTTTGAGTGAGAAGACAGTTTGAGAAGTATGTTGGACTGGGGAAACAATTGCAAGCATTGATAATTTTTGATTCTAGGATCACAGAAAATGTAAAGGGATGTGCCAGATGAGAAGTCTATAGTTTAAATTGCAGAGGTGAGTGGTTAGTAATTCTCAGGAGCCTTTGGTGCCTTACCAAGGTTTTTTTCATGGCCTCCCATAACGGGAGGCTAGATGACTTGGCCAGGTTTCTTGAGGAACGTTTGCTCAAAGGGTTGAGCTCTAAAATTTAACGTGTTCTTTATTGTAGCTGCTCTCAGGATTGAGCCTTGTGGGTCTGAAAATCAGAACTGTACCCTTTGTATCAAGTCCTTTGTGAATATTAAATAATAAGGTTTTTTGTATTCTACTATCCTCATGTATAAAGAGGTTCACCAAAAAGTACCATGAGCTCCTTGGAAAATTCCTGTTTGGCTCACCACTGTCTAGTGAGCTTGGGACACAATCAAGTGTTTAGGAAGCACCATTTGGTTTAAAAGATGTGACAACTCTGTGTGTGTTTGTGCTCCTAGTTTATGCCATTTGTATGGTCAAATTAGTGGGTTTGACCACCTTCACTGAGACCAAAAATGGTGCATTTTAGGTCAGGTTTTACCTCGTATCAGGTTAAGTTAGTACCTCAGCTGTTCACCTTTCCCTCTGCAGCCAGCGCTGAGTTAGCAGTAGAGGCAGTGAATGCACTCCAGCTCCTCTGCGGTGAGATTTCACAGCATGGGTGTTAACTTGAACCATCAGTAATTTCACCTTAAGTTCACACCAGACTAAAAAGAGTTGAGCAGCCTGTAGCAGGCACGTTCTCTCCTACTGCTCCTGCTGTGGGAGAATAACCTCTAACAGAAAGACAACACCTCAAATTGCAGTAGTCCAATCCATGTAGACTCCTTTTCCAGTGTGATAAGACAGCATGCACCGCCAGATAGCACAGCTCCACTGCTGGATGGGTAAATAAGCCAACGTTGTGACATCGTTGTGGGATCATCACCTAATCTAAAGGTTCAGGTGAAGTTTCATTTGAAAAGTGTTGTATTTATTTCCCTTCCTATAAAGCCTGATCTAATGTTGATATGAATTTGGGTTACGTGGGTTTTTCTGCCAGAACAGCCTTTGTTGTTTTGGTAGAGTTAACGTAGGCAGCACAGCCTTGTAGTTTCCATGAATTTGAATGCAACTAGAGGAATGTGTGTGATATGTAAAAATCTATGTATCTTATATTTCATTAATATCTTGTACTTGATTAAAGCATTTGTTATTGTCCAGTCTGTGCATGGTATTTTTAAATTGCTACAAGTTACTTGTACAAAATGTCCCCACCCGAAGAGTGAAATGATTACTGCTGAATCAGAACAGTGGTCTGCCTTAATTACACTATTGATTAGCTGCCAGTTCCCTAGTCCTTAGCAAGCAGAAATTAAAAATGTAGTTGGCATAAGAACTTGAAGTGCTGAACAAATGAAATTTGGGTACATAATACACCCAAACCCCATGGAAGGACTAGGCAGAGGGAGAAGGGATAAATGCACTGTGTTTCTACTTCTTCCATTAATACTCAGTATGGTCTAAAACTTCCTTGCCCTGAATAAGTAACAGCTGAAATAATGTATACCCTTTTTTTGTTGTCATATTTTTGTTTTCTGTTCAACTGTATTAACTTAAAATTCCACTTCACGGGTCATAATATGGGAAAGACTTGGAATGGCAATTTGAAGATCTGTTTCTTAATCCAGCTTTGCCAGTGATGTGGGATTTAAGGCAAACCACTCTTCCCCCCTCCCCCTCTTCCTTCCTCTCCCATTTCCTATCTGTTTATCTGATATCAGTCTATACATTGTTCAGGTCAGGGAACTCTACTTGCTGTAATTCTCAACTGTCTCAGGTTCTGAGAAAACTTCAACGATGCAACACTTCAATACAAACCATAAAAAATATATGGCCTTAATGAAAATATGCTGAGCATGACTAGATAAGCTTTGACTATTTTAAATGTTTGGATTCGCTCATGATGTTCACACTTTGTTTGGTTGGAAAGCTCAGAATAATGAGTTAACTTTCCTCCTTGTTAATTCTGTATAAATTAACAAAGGCTTAGAGTGACGCACACATTAATGTAGTCAATGTTGTTTCTGCTTCAAAGTAAGCATTGCATTTTACTTAGCTGAGGTCACAAAAAACTCGTGGGTGGTGTGATCCTTAACTTTTCAGGTTTTAATGTAGGCTTTCAAAAACAGTGTTGTAGATATGTGATTAAAAAAATTATCTTTCTAATTGGGATTTCTATTAAGTGATTAAAACTCCTTTGAACAAAAATCCTTTTAAAACCCTGTTGAGTGTATTGGTTTAAAACAGTTTTATTCCTTATTGTTAGAATGTGTGGACTACATTTTCTTGAGACATGATTGCCCACCTTGAAACTGACATAAATATTAACAGTAGTTCCAATGATACTATAATGCCCTTTAAATTATAACATAAGCTTGTTGTTATGTCATGCTTGTTAATAAACCTTGGAAATTTTGTCAGACTTTGGAGGTTGTTCCTGTTCTACAGGGTAATACTGGATGTTTTAAATGTGCAGATAATTACTGTTGGGATTTTGAATGCTAAAATATTCTTATTTTCCCAGTTGTTTAATAGTCACAACCATAGGAGTGAAATAAGAAGTCCTGTAAGTTCAAATTTGACTTATGTTAGAGGGACAGAATGAGTCACGTGTGAGAATGGCTGTTTTCTGATGTGCACTTAAGTGTTGTAAATTGACTCTCAGTATTTTATTGGACCAGCTGGTGCTATGGACCTGTTACTTCTTGAAGTTCATTCCTGAAAACTTCTCGAGAAGCTGGTTAGACAGGTGAAGTAAAGAGTCTAAAAGTAACCACTCAACCCTGCCTAAGCCCAAGAAACCGAGTGAAAGGACCATCTGTGCTAGTTTTAGTAGGTAAGAAATAGCTACAAGGTGAACAGAACAGGTGAAGCAACTCCCACTGGGCCAAGGAAAAGTTTCCAAATGTATTAGTGTGCAAGACACAAAGGAATATGAGGGGAAATGCAATTTTTTTATTTATTTAGGTGTTTATAAGATGGCTTGGTTAAAATTTAAGCTCTTCTTTCTGAGAGCAATTGAGAAGGTCTGCTCTAGAGTAAGGTTTATTCCATCAGACTCCTAAACACATTGTTTAACTGTAAAACCTAGCAGATATTTCAGTTGTTTTTGTTTTTAAGCTAGCATTCTGACTACACTTTTGATACCAGACTTAATGCTTCTAAATATTGAATTAAAAATCATAAAGAAATTACAAAGTTTTTCTGAGATGTGGAGGAATAACAGCCTGTGTTCTAACAGAACATAGGAGGCAGTGTTGGCTCATAAAGATGTGACTTGGCACAGTAGCTGTTGGTCTAGACTTCAGTATAACCTATTTTGAGATAAACAGTTCCACATGAGAGGATGTGGAAAATGAGGGCTTTGATGATTTTTTTTAATTGAGGTTTTACTCACATTCCCATTTTCACTAGCAATTTACAGTATAGCACAAGATACTCTTTTGAATAGTGCATGAAATTCCTATTTCTCTTAGTCCGTAAAGTTCCAGCAAAGTTCAATATTCAAGAAATAAAGATGCAGTTCAAAGGCTGTTAGAAGTTGCTCCTTGATTTTTTTGTAATTTTTTTTTGTTAAGGTTTTAAAATAAACTGTTAGATCATAGCAGGGGAACTGTCAGAAACTTAATAACTTTTACAATTCTCATTATATTCATAAAGTTTATTATACACAGAATAATCTCAGTGGTTTGCAAATGAGTTCATGGCTCTCTTAGCAGGATAGGTACTGGAGGTCTTACAAACCTTCTTAAATTGCTTTTCTCAGTGTTGAAAACTGAACTGCATAATAGCTTTGTGTAGTGTTTCCTGTTGTATATGCGTTTGGAGATCAACATACAGCTGCTACGTATGTATGAAGTGTTTAAGGCCAGGTTGGATGAGGCTTTGAGCAGCCTGGTCTAGTGGAAGGTGTCCCTGCTGCTGACAGGGGGGTTGGAACTGGATGATCTTTAAGGTCCCTTCCAACCCAAACCATTCTATGACTCTATATAAAGAGACCTTGATCCTTCTCAACATCTAAGTATAAATCTTTAAACAAGCTGTTGACCAGAGCACGAGGCCTATAAGCAATAGAGTTTAATTCCTTCACCCTTTGTAGTATATAACTTTTACAATTCTCATTATATTCATAAAGTTTATTATACACAGAATAATCTCAGTGGTTTGCAAATGAGTTCATGGCTCTCTTAGCAGGATAGGTACTGGAGGTCTTACAAACCTTCTTAAATTACTTTTCTCAGTGTTGAAAACTGAACTGCATAATAGCTTTGTGTAGTGTTTCCTGTTGTATATACGTTTGGAGATCAACATACAGCTGCTACATGTAAAGAGACCTTGATCCTTCTCAACATCTAAGTATAAATCTTTAAACAAGCTGTTGACCAGAGCACGAGGCCTATAAGCAATAGAGTTTAATTCCTTCACCCTTTGTAGTATTCAAAATGACAATTTTAAAAAGCTTCATAAAAGAGTCCAGATATCTCTCAATTTTGAGTTCCTGAAGTTTTTCTGAGTGGTTTTTTTCAAGTACCTCCAAACCTAAATAGGGTGCAGGTTAAAGAAACCCTGCTTAGCCTTCTGCCTCTTACAGTCAAAAGGCCATAGGTAATGGAGAAAATCAGCTGGGTCTGAACAATTAATGCTGCGATAAGTTGTTAAAAAATATAAAATAGAAACTATTTCAAGTTGCTGAATGTTTACACCCCAGAAAGGGGGTGGTAGTAGTGTCTTTCTACTGACAAAAACTCATAATATTTAGAAGGAAAATGAGACTACAAAACCCTGAAAATCAGCTGGGTCTGAACAATTAATGCTGTGATAAGTTGTTAAAAAATATAAAATGGAAACTACTTCAAGTTGCTCAACATTTACACCCCAGAAAGGGGTGGTAGTAGCATCTTCCTACTGACAAAAAGTCATAATATTTAGAAGGAAAGTGAGACTACAAAACCCCGAGTTTATTTTGTTTTTCACTGGATTCCCCCATTTTTTCCTCATTTGTACTCTGAACTGTGTCATTAAGGCTCAAGAAATACATCACTGCATCTTGCAGTGTTGTACATTCATCATTTTGCCTGTTTGCTTGATTTGGTAGCAATAGTTGGGCAGTCTTTGTGACCTGGGATGGCACCCAAGGATTTCATTTTCTGACTTCCAAGGAAAGAGGAAATATCTTTCCCCACATAACTGTCTCCTGAAGTATTTGAGGATTGAACAGGGGATAATTTTGATTGTTGGTAAGGCTGTTTTTTCACTGCTGGAAAAGACTTACTGGAATGAAGCAGATCACAGGTATCCCAATCTCAGGTGTGGAAGTCTGTGGGAGGTAATCATAGAATCATAGAATGGTTTGGGTTGGAAGGGACCTTAAAGATCATCCAGTTCCAACCCCCATAATTAGGTCCTAGTGTGCAGGGACTGTAAATCTCCACGTGCTGGACTTCAGCTGCCTTTTTATGTATAGTTTATAATAGGGGGTTTTTTTGGGAGGGGGGATGTTTTCTTGAGCATGGTAGGCATATATGCTTGTAAGGGAGGAATTTTGAGTCTAGCAAAACTGCAGGCTCTCATGAGTTTGTTTCTATTGCCTTGACAGTTCTTAAATTGTGGGAATTATCGACTGTAGTTGAAGGATGTTATCTGTTTGCATAGGCTCACAGATATATACGATCTGTTTGATTACAATACTTTTGGAAAGCATGCCTGCTATCACCCTTCTTCTCTGCGTGTGGTGGATATTAAAGTCTAAACTAAAATATGGGAAATTTATTTCTGCTGGCAGCGTACTGAATGAACTGTTATGACAGCTCTTCACTTGAAACCGAAGGCTGAACAGCCATGTCTTACAAATGCAATGCTTATATTAGAGATGTTAAACGTTTGGATTGCTTAACTAAATTCAGTGCCAAAGGGAGATAGTCTAAATGTTGACATTTGACTATTGCTCAGCAGTAACCCTTCACACAGTTCTGTGCATCAAAGTGGTTTGATGCCAATAAGGTCAGGGAGTACACTTGGAAGGAAAATACATGTTCTTTCGCTAATTCCCTTTGAAAGTTACAGGATTTATTGCAAGGTTTGCTGTAAAACGACAAAAAGGTACCTAGAAGTTGGCTTGGGTATAACTGGCTTCATTCTTAATAGTTCCTGAAAGGTGGCTCATACAGTCAGCTACTCACAAGGGACGAAACCTTGACATCTGCTTGCAGTTATGGAAATAGTTTTGTTTTTTCCCCACTCTCAAGAGATTTGTAAGAGTGTTTTTTAAGGCATTTAATTTAGAATGATACCATGCTGTGGAATCAGAGTGGCGCTGTTTTGCATCCCTTATTCATGGAAATGAACTGCTGTAAGGCATGATGGTGTGTCTCTGTTGTGTGGTTTAGGAAGTTAAACTTTAAAAGTACTAGGGAAAACATGCTGCAATGAAACTAGATTAGATTGCTCAAGTTTATCTGGTTCTTCGAGAATCCAGTTAGGCCAACATAACAGTAAAGAGGAAAGGAACAGCACTGTTGATTGATTCAAACAGGAAAAAAAATCAACAGTAAATAAACACATTTTAGCCACATCTCTGTCCAAATTTAAGTGCTTCCAAATTATGTGGAAGTGCTTTTATTATTATGTGGAAGTGCAATTATTAAGTGCTTTCTCTAGATGAAAAGAGGTGATTTTGCCCTCCCCTCGCCCTTACCCCCCAATAATTGTCAAAAGGAGGTTTGTTTTATTGATGTATTGAATCTACTTGGTTTATATGTTTTGGAGATAATTTAACAGTAGTTTTGTGATTCACAGTTTGGAGTTATTTTTCTCACTATGGCTAAAATCCTATATATAAAAGCTGATTTTGATGCCTGTACCTTACTTTTCCAGATTTATTCACTGTACTGATGATTCCCCTGATCCTTCCTTGGACTATGAGGTAGGACTTTTTGCATGATTTCTGGGTAACGTAAATGAATTTCTCACAGGCAAGGAGCCATCTGTGCTTGGCTACGTGCCCATAAAATTTTGTTTTGTTTGTTTTAATTGTGTTGCTTGGGCAGTGTAGGGAATTCTGGTTAAGCATCACAGGTCAGAAGGAGTTCATTATATTACAGATCAGATGAGCTAAAGTTCAGACTCTTGAAGCTTCCTTGCAATTTCATCACATGTCTTGTCAGGTTTTGCCAGGAATGACAAGTTCAGTAGCTGAAAGTCATGTGTTCTCGATAGTATGCTGCTTGTGAGTGTCACCACCGAGGTTACTCAGAAAGAAGCTAGCTGTAGTGACTGGGGACTTCCTGAACTGAAGTGGTCTGTCCTATCTTGTTTCATAGGCTTGTTATCAGATTAAAATGTTAAGCTAGCGATGTAGATATTAACAATACTCTAAACTGTTTGTGTGGTGCTGTTGCTTTTAGGATAGTGTCTAGTCATTTCTGTAATAATTTTTATGTAAATACAGCACAGGACGTGTAAAAGTTGGAACAAAGAGTTTCATCTTTACACTGCAGTTGGGAATGTCATCTCTGATTACTGAGGTCTTTCTGCTGCACTTGATAGATGTTGGGAGTTTCCAGTATCCGGTAACAGTAATTGAGGCCTTCAAAATAATGGATACATCTGAATATTTCAGCTTAGGAAATGCAGAAACTTGAGAAAGTGCCAGAGAGATGCTTTAATTACCAGGCAGTCTGTCTTATTGACTATAATAGTTGTGTTACTATTTCTCTCCCATGTCCTTATTTAAACTAGTTTGTGCCTTCAAAGACGTCACAGAATTCTGCTTGGGTGTGTACCAGAATAGAGGTTGATTTGGTTAAATTTAATTCTGCTCATCAGCTGTTTTGACTAGGGAGCAACTTTCTGCCAATTCCATGACAGATTTGTTGTGTTCTACAGCAGGGTTCTTGTTTTCCATGCTTTATCATTAATGTAACTTTGAAGTTGTTTCATAATTTCACAGTTACAGATGCTGTAAAAGTGGAAGAGCATCACGTAATTAAGGTGGGAAGGGACCTCAGGAGGCCTCTAGTCCATTCTTATGCTCAGAGATGGGTAAGTGATAGGATCAAAGTTACAGATGCTGTAAAAGTGGAAGAGCATCAGGTAATTAAGGTGGGAAGGGACCTCAGGAAGCCTCTAGTCCATTCTCATGCTCAGAGCTGGGTGAGTGATAGGATCAAGTTGGGTTGTGCCCCTGGCCAGCTCCCTCCAGTTTATATGCTGAGCATGACATCATATGGTCTGGAATATCCCTTTGGCCAGTTTGGGTCAGCTGTCCCAGCTATGCCCTCTCCCAGTTTCTTGTGCATCTCCAGCCTACTTGCTGGCAAGGCATGAGAAGATGAAAAGTCCTTGGCTTGTTACTTAGCAACAACTAAAACATCAGTGTGTTATCAGCATTTTTCTCTTACTAATCCAAAACACAGTACTATACCAGCTAGTAGGAAGAAAAGTAACTCTGTCCCAGCCAAAACCAGGAGAGTGTTTTATCTGGTCTGAAAAGCTCAGTGGATGGAGGCTGCACAGCCTCTGTGAGGGAGCTGTTCCAATACTGGACAGTTCTTGTGGTGAAGAAGTTTCTTCTTGTGTCCAGTCTGAACCTTTCTGCTTCAAATTAGTTTGGACTAGATGGTCTTTAAAGGTTCCTTCCAACCAAAAGCATTCTGTGATTCTATGAAATTAATATTAAGTCTAATTGCTTTGAAGTATTTGCTGAGATGATTATGGGAACTGCAGATTAAGATTGTTTTGTTTTCTTGTATCAGTAAGAACTATAATTCCAGCAAAACTGTAGATCCAGAAGGCATGCTTGTTGACAAAAAGTTACCTGTTACCTTTCTGAAACAGTATGTTGTCATTTGTTCTTCCTCTACAGCTCGTTCTTCGCAAATGGTGTGAACTCATCCCTGGTGCAGAATTCAGATGCTTTGTCAAGGAAAACAAGCTTATAGGTAAGGATTTTCTTAAATATAAAATCATTAGGGGAAGCTCTGAGGAGTTTCTTTGCATTCCTTGAATCAAAGTTAAATCTGAAGACTTCCTTCTTATCACGTCTCATTTCTGGAATTAATGTTTTCTTCTTCTTTCTGTAATTTAAAGTGTGATATGCCACATTTCTCTTCCCACCATATTTGAAAGCCTGACACCACAGCATGCTCGGTATTACAGTGGGCTCATTCTTAATTCTTACTGCTAATTCAGAAACTTCATCCAAAGGCTGTTCTGTGACTCTTTTATATTCAGGAGTTGCACTGTAGCCAGCTTGCAGAATTAATACAGAGGCAATTGGGTATTATGATAAAATGTGAACACATGTAGATATTATATGCAGAAAACTGGGGAGGTCAGAACATGTCCACAGGTGTACAAGGTGTCTGAACTCATATTATATTCAGTGTAGCTTAGTCAGGAAACCTGGTGATCTTTTACTGTGGTTCAGAATCCTAAATGTAACATGTTTGAAGCAGCACTGAACAGCAAAGTTATCCACAGCACGCAAAGAGCTGGTGGGTGCATTGGGAGGCAGCTGGAGGACAGGAAGACTGTGCTACAGTGTGTGTTGTAGGCAGCTGTAGTTGAATTGTACTCCTCTAGATGTATTGACTACTCTCTGCTGACTATAACAGGAGCTTAGACATCTAGTGCACATGCAGGTGCTTGAATTGAGGGGTTTAATTTCAGGCTAAATATTATTCTGGAGTATGAATTTGGTTTTGGTGTGGTCCAATGTGGAATCTTTAAACATGAACAGAAATGTAAATAGCACAGGATTGGTGCACATTTGTCATTAACAAGATTGAATCATTCTGTCTAAACTCTTCTGACAAGGAAATGTTACAACAGTGATGGAGCAAAGCTCTAATCCAGACTTTGTAGGAAAGAAGGAAGTGATTTTATTTTTGCTTTAAAACAAAACCAAGTTTGCTCATTTTGTCTGTCATATACCTACATATTCAGAAGCACCAAGATGCACATATGCCAGTGGTTTGTCCAGGATTCCCTGTGCTGGTGTGGAAGGGATGGGATATTAGCTATTTAGTCCTCGTTATTTCTCCTGGCTTCTTCTCAGCATGTTGACTGTGTGATTGTTTTGGATGTGCCTTTTTGTATCTGTTAGGAGCTGTCAGCAATCTGTTGCTCCATCCTGTCCCACCTCTATGAATCATTAGGAACATACTCCTCTTTCTTTGTTTCTTGATCTGGGCGTCCTATGGAGTTGCACATAGATGTTTTGAGATGTGCTAATGTAGGTGCTGTCAACACATGCCATTCTCATAGCCCTTTTATTTGGCTGTTCCTTCTGGTGCTTCCACACTCATCTTCCCATTCTCTCTCCATTTATGCCAATTGCAGGGTTTATTACAGTTCTCTGTGACAGAGTTTATCTTCTTAATAGCAGAGATTCTCCATTAAGCTGGCATTGCTTAATGGCTACTGACATAGCATTTTGAAGGGGGAAGAGCTGAATCCTGTCCTGTTATGGGCTGCTGCAACACCACAGCTGCCAGAGATACGTGTCACTGTAATAACCTCTAAAGCATTTGAATGTAGACTTATTATAGAATATATATCTAGTGCTATATAGTTTCAAATACCTCAAAGCATTTGTAAGGTGGCTAACTAAACACTCTGTATGTTTAATTACTAGGCTTTGAAACCTAGTAGATCTACCAGTATGGGGGTTTTTTTAGCTAGCACTCCAGCTGCATTTCTGAAGACAGTTCCAAGATATTTCACAATATGTTCCCATCCTCTTAAAATTAATAAGCCTGTCAGTCAAGCTAAGGAGTGATACTTGCACAGTGTAGTGAATGATTTTCCAGTTGCACATCTGCATCCCCTGAGATGCCACCATCTCTTGGTTTTTGTTTTTAGCCCTGAGTTAAGCTTTGCAGTGATATTAATAATTGAAAGTTACACTGGCATCATAAACTTCATATGAATGTTTCTGAAGAGGACATCTTTGGAGGTAGTCAGCATTGTCTTAGAGTAAAACTTAATGTCTGTGTTTTGTATATGGTTAAAATAGCGAAATGCCATCACTAATACATCTTTCTTGGGGGTTCTGGCTTTTTCTTCCCCTAAATAGTGTGAGTTACTCATTCTATGTTGATGGGCCGGGTCTTGATTTGACATTTGTCCAGCAGAGTATTGCAGTGGCTTATGTTGACACATCCTATATGAGAACTTCTGTCATTTAAAACGCATGCAAGTGTATAATCCTGTTGATGTCAGCTTAAACTACTGTCTTCTAGGCAAACAAGTATCTGAAATTAAAAGCTTGTGATGTAACTGGGGTAGTTTATCAAATGTCAGATATGCAAGACAGCCCTCAAGGTGGGCAAATGGAAGAAATAAGGGACTAGACTGCATGTTATCTCGTTGATTTTAGGATTTAAGGTTTCACCTGTAGTGCCTTATCAAACAGGTATGCCTTATTCCACGCTTAAAAAATCATTTAAATGAGGATGGTTATGGTACACTAGGATCTATCATCTTTGCTAATGTGCAGTCTTAGCCTCTACCCCTTTCATTTCATGGTTTCAAATTCTGGTCCCTACATTTGATGTGCAGAACAGAAAAGGTTTTTGACTAGAGTAACCAGAGGGAATAAAACTGAAAGGAAAAGACAGGAACTGGAAATTTAAACACAGGCAAAGGTTCCTCCTGAAATTCACTTAAAAATAGTAAAAGCAGGTATGTATAAAATGAGACTCACAAAAAGTAGGACAGAACTGTTCAAGGAAAAGATTCCTAATGGAAGTGCTTTAAGTATAGGAGAATAAAGCCAAACAGCGAGTCATTGGTAATGGTTGAAACTTGGGAGAACCCCATCTTCTGAAATACAGTTTGTAACATGCATGCCTCTGATAACTGCCTTTTGCCTGGTTGGGTTTTTTGCACCCCTAAAGCTCTTTATAATCAACTCAAATTCTTGACAGGTATATCACAGAGAGACTACACTCAATACTACGATCATGTCTCTAAGCAACATGAGGAGATCTGTAGGTCGATACAGGAGTTTTTCAAGAAACACATACAGTATAAGTTTTTGGATGAAGACTGTAAGTATCTTAAAGGCTTTAATTAACAAGGGGAGCATGGGGGAGGGAAGGAGAGTGTTTATGAAGGTTTTTAAATGCTTATTGCACACATAGTTACAAAGACTTAAAACCAAAAATGAAGGGTCTGCCTCTTTGAAGTTTTTCTGCAGGATCCTGGGGTGTTTGAAATGGAAAGGGATTGGAGGGCAAACTCCATAGAAATGAGACCTGTCTTCCTGCCCCCTTGCTGCTGCTGAGACAGGCTCGTTTCCTCCACAGTGCACTGAGTTGCAATGTGCTAAATTCCAGTTTATTGCTGGAGATCAGTGGAAAAATGGACACTTCTCAATAAATAACAGCATCCACAATATTTTATGTCTGTGGATATACATCTTTCTCTCTCTCTCCATAGCTACTGCTTTCACAGGGCTTGGTTCTTTGGAATCTGGGAGAGTCCTATAGCTCTTGTGGCTAGAGCGTGCAGAGCAATGTAGTTTTTGGATGACTATAAAACTGGGAACAAAAAACCCCTGAAGGAATAGGCTGATGCTTTTCAGGAAAACAGAATGAATGGGTGAAAGATACCTTCAGAAGACATAATGCCTTTTTTTTTTTTTTTTTTATAAAGGCTTTTTCCTCCTTTTACTTGTTTTTAATGAAGAAAACTTCTAAACCTGAGAAGTAAGGTAGGAAATACATAACAAAAGGCATTCAGTAGTAAGAAGAATACTTTTATTTTTATTTTTACTGTTTATAAAGATGTTGTCCTTTGCTGCTAAAGTATGGATGTATTCCTTGAAGAAAGGATTTGTAAGTTTCTTTACAAGAACCTATAATAATTTTTCCTAGAATATTGATACACAGCAGTTTAACTGCTGATGCTTTTGGATAAAGGACTCACTACCTGATACACCTAAGCAGCCCAGGTAAATTGTCTTGTTCTTTAAATGTGGAGTCCTTGGCAAGTCTTAGTGGAATTAGTTTCCTGATGTGGTTTAGTGAGAATTGAATGGGTGTGATGGGTTGTGATGGGTGTTCAGGAGTGGTGAAAAATATGATGAAGGAATTTAAATTGAGTCTGACATGGGCCAAACCTCAGTTTAGTAAAATACATAAACATAAGAATTGTCTGTCAGTTGTACTATCTTATATAAAGCTTTGAATACTCAACCTCTAGGTAATTTTTGAATATGGTTAATTATTTTGCTGAGCCACCATAGCAGTCAAATAGATCCATCCTGTCTGACTTTCTGAAAAAGATGCCTTCTAATGCCAGTCTAATTTATATTAAAATTCTTAATAATTTAACTCTTCAGGGTTCCTTTATTTCAGTCCAGAGAATTTCTCAAGGACCACTGCTTGGAGAAAACTAGTAGTTTGGAAATCAGTATACTAATTTAATAGGTCCATAGCTCTCATGTTTTGAAGTAAAATCAGTCATAGAGATCTGACATTCTGATTACTGTCTTTTAATTTTCCTCTGTGTTCCAACAGAGGAAAATTTTAGCTAGTATGTAGTCAACTGTGATAGATAAGAATTTAGGGCACTATTTTTGGAAATTGATGCCTAGTTTTAGGCTCTGAAACTGCTCTCGGGTGAACTGAAAGGTCTGAAGTGTCATCTTATGTAAAGGACCTTAAAACTATGCCATTTGAGTTGCTTTCTGGGAAAAGGAGATTTCAGGATGACCTTTTGGGGCAAAGGTTTGTTAACCTTTTGTTCTTAGGCACTAAATGCTGGTGACTTCTCCATCTGCAGAGAAATGCCGTGCAGAAAATGTTTTCTGTTTTTTTTTTTTTTTACCACTTTACATTCATCCCCCATCTTATCTCTTGATCCACTGTCTGGTAGCATATGTGTTGTTAACAATAAAAATCTGGGTTTACTTGTTTGTCTGCTTTTAAAAGGAAAGGTATTATAGCTTTTTTTTTTTTTTTTTTGGTGACTTCTTGTTTTGTTGGGGATTTTGATGCTGTTAGCTCTGCTTTTTCCAGTTGGTCTGGTAGCATCTCCAGATGGAAGAGTTGAGTCAGAGCAGCTGAAGCATTGCAGAGTCAGAGCAGTAGGATAACAGATGGGTGAATGCTTTATAAATACTTCTAAATGATAGAACCTTCTAAATACTTTTCATGAGAGCCCAGTACGAACAGTGTTCTGGAGGTTTTGATACTTACTGTGCAGTCAAGCCTTGACTTACCCTCTACTTTGAGCCATTGCTGGTAAAGTTTTACTACAGTCTCACCAGCACACAACGCTCTTGCTCTGAGGTGGCCCCTGAGAAGAGGGAACAGTTCAGGTCTTCTTCTCTGTTCAGTGTTTGTGAGTGTCCTGAACTGGTCACCAATGTGCCATCAGTCTTAATGGGGATATAAATGCTACTAAGTGCTGTTAGCCTTAATGATTGCCATAGGCTTGCTTTAAGCTGACGCACAGGCGTCATTTTATAATAAATTTATAATAATTTTATAATAAATAAGTTTTCCATTAATGGAACAGGACTAATGAGAGTGCACAGTACAGGCAACAAGTTTGGTTGAGCAGCTGTAGAAGAAATCTAGAGTTGCTGTGCTCTTTGTGTTGATGACTTAGTTAGCTTGTCTTCTTGAGAAAATCTAGCACTTAATTCCAGAGTGACATTTTAAATTGACGTAACTGAGCTTGTGCAAGAAGCTGTGTGGATTTTTTAGGCTGTATGGTCAAAAAAACACCTACGTGACTGGCTTTGGTGCAGCTGCATTATGTTTTGCCCTTAGCCCAGCCAACTTTGCATGAAATGTTAGATTAAGCTGCTGAGCAGCTTTACATGCGTGAATGTCATCAGTCAACATCCCTGTTACTGACGAGCAGCTTCCTGAGTAGCTGCAGAGGCTCAAGTGTTCTTCAGTCATATCCTGAGTTTAGTTTATCCCACATGTATTGGGAAATCTCTTAGCTGAAATATTCCCTTCCTTATTGGTGAAGGAAGTGACAATACAGCATTTGTCTGAGGTTGGTTTTTTTTTTTAAATCTGACTTTTTTATTTTTTTTGTCTTTCTGCTAAACTGGTACAACTTCTGCATGTAGTCATGCCTGAATGCTTATCTATTGATTTCCCTAGCTGAATAGAAAGAGGAATCAAAGATTTGTTTAGCCATACAGAACAGAAGCTAATAGAAAGGTGTACAAAGGTTCACGCTTAATTAAGTCAAGGGAAGGGACAACAGTAGAGCTACCACAGAGCAGCTTTGCATCAGTCACTGAGTAGCAAAGGGTCTGTTTGGAAGAGCTGTTGATAATGAGTAGGTGTGCTGTATCTGCTCTGGGTTACATTAAACACAGCCATTTCACTGCTGCCTCCTCCTCAATACGCCCACCAACCCCTTTGTTCCTACAACCTGTTAGTCTTGTTATCTGCTGAAGTCCTAATCTCCTTCAAGCAGGAACTTTCTCCTATTAAATGTTTGTGCAATGTCTAGCACAATGGAGTCTTGATCCTTCCTTGAAACTTCTCCATTCTGCTGTAAACCAAACAGCAGTAAGAAAACAGAAGATAAGCTTCTCCCTGGGCCAAGAGTTTATCAAATGTGCTTTGCTGGGGGGGAAAAATCAGCAGAAACCAGCATTAAATGGAAAAACCGGCAGCCAGTCTCTCAGTGCATTAACAGGAGTTCTTGAAATGTTTCAGCTCCCTCTTGGAAATAAACCTAATTCTGGCTTGCAGTTCTTCAGACATATTGACTTTGCAGATTGTGCTGTGTACACAAGTACCTACTCAGATTTAGACATCTTCTGTGAAATGATATATCTTTTAAGATTAACTTTTTTTTTTCTCCTTTTCAGTTGTTTTTGATGTGTACAGAGACAGCAGGGTAAGTGAACATTAGGTTGTATATAATTGTTTATTCTGTGGAAACACTTCCTGAAATGCTACATAGATGAAGCAAATAAATAGCTTCATCTTCCTAGAAGTGGTCCTGGCAAAAAAGTACAAACTAAAAAACTGCTTGATGTTATCATTCTGTTCTGTGGGTCTTTTTCTATGTTAGACTCTGTCCACAGTAGGAGAATAATAGGATTAGGACTGTAAATATGTCTGTGCCAATGATGTAATTATTTAGTAAATATCTTCCAGAGGAGTAGTCTGTCTTAAAGCACGTAACTTTGACTTGAGCTGCAATTCTGTCAGTGCTATGAGTCTACGAAAGGTAATTTGGTTTTCTTCTAAGTTAGACACTTTATCAATATCATGCAGCATCATCAGATAGTTTTAGCAAGGTGCTAGCTCTGTTGCTAAGGTTTCTTCCACATAGTGCTTATTCTGTGTTTGACAGAAATGTATCTGAACATTCAGACAGAATGGCTGGGATATTTAAAAAAATGAGGCAGGGGTGCTATTTTGCTCACTACAAAAAAATTTGGAGGATACTTACTACCTTTTCTTGCAAAAATCATAGAACCAGAGAATGGTTTGGGTTGGAAGGGACCTTAAAGATCATTTAGTTCCAACCCCCCTGCCATCAGCAGGGACACCTTCCCCTAGGGCAGGTTGCTCAAAGCCTCATCCAGCCTAGCCTTGAACACTTCCAGGGAGGGGGCAGCCACAGCTTCTCTGGGCAACCTTTGCCCAGAAAAAGGGAGCATTCCTTGGACTTTTCTTTTATCCTGTGAAGATTGCCCCTATAGCATCTGAACTCATCAAAACTAATTATTAATATTTCTTCAGACTATCCTTGTGAGGTTGGTAAATGGTAACTTGTCCTTCACATATGGAAGCCTATGGTACCACGGGATAATTGTCAAAAGAGTATATGAATGTGGTGTGCCCTGTTTCAGACAGATGGAGGCTAATTTTTTCTTTTCAGACTGCTCCAGCTGTGGTTCTGAGTACTCAGCAAATCAGAGCTCTGAACATCCAGGTAGTGATGGAATGGGGAGAAATGTCTCATCTAAACTTCAGATGCTGATATCTGAGTGAATCACCTTAACCTCTCCTAGTATCAGTGAAGAGAAATAGGTCTGATGAATTGTTCTCAAAAGACACACGTGTATTGTTCTAAAAGCACCCACAACCAAAAATGCATTATGTAGCGTTAAATCTCAAAAGCTGATTATGGAACCACAACCTGATTGTGAGGAATCACATTATTGCACAAGAAGTAATTCTTTGTTTTAACTTAAATGTCTTTCCAAATCCTAAACCAGAAATGCAAAAAAAATGACCATATACTTTTGCTATATACACTTATGAGTCTCACACTTTGCCTTGTTTACAGTTCATGGGATTGGAGAAGGTCTTGATTTGAGTTGAGTTGGGAGTAAGTCCTGATTCTGACTTTGAATGTTGCTGAAATATTTTGTAATTGCGTAATAGTAAATCATGCCATAGTTTGCAAAACAAAAGCTAAACAGGAATGTTTGTCATGTGGAAAAAACCAGCTCTAAAGGCTATTGTACTGTTACTCAGCCCAATTTTTAACATAGGTGCCTAAAATCAGGCTACGTGCTGAAAGCAGCCCTGCTGAATGGTCATGAAAATTACCTGCCCAGGCTCAGATGATCAGACCTAGGATGCTGTCAGGCAGAATGAGGAGCAGCTCTTCAGTATGAGACCTGGTTCTGCTGTTGGGTACTCTGCCTCACAGCTGAGGTTCGAAGATAGATTATTTAAGTAAAAGGTTTCAGCCTGTGTGATCTCAAATGAGCAGTGTTTATTCATCTGTCAAGATAAAATATATCTTTTTGCAGATATGCCTTCTACCCTCAGGTCTTGTAAACTGCCAGATAGCCCTTTGTGTGTCAGATCCTCCTCCTTTCACACACACTTCTGTGGTTTGCAGCTGTATTATTCATCGCTCCCTTTGTACGTGAGTTATAGGCAGCAAAAGAATATTGAGTGTTGCTGCGAGTGATTAATTTCCAGAGCCCGTGCTCCTCACCAGACTGGTTGCACAGCAACCTCACCTACAGAATGAGATAAATGTCCAGTGTTTACTTATTTTAAATTCTTTCAGCTGTAAATATTCAGCTTGGAGAAGCTTGTGTTTTGATATGGTTGTGAATGAGAGCAGCCCCCTCCCCGTGCTTGCTCTAGTTACTTGAGAGACTGCACAGAGTAGGCTGCCCCAGGTCCTGCTCGTTGGGTTGGAGGGTGGTGTAGAAGCAACGGTGGCCTGGTTGAGAGCAAGCTTTTGTTATGTCTGCTTTTCCTGTTACACTCTCTTCACCGAGCTCATCTGAGCTAGTGCCTGACTTGGCAGACAAGTAATTTTTTAAGGAAGAAACATTGTCATACAGACTTCCAAACCAGATGATCAGCAGACCTAGCTCTGAAGAGGTTATGTTGCAGGCCAGGGAGCTTGTTTTCACTTTGATCCACCTTTGTGGTTTTGTTTGTTTTTTTTTCCTCCTGCTAGCAGTTCACAATCGTTGCACAACAGCTGCCAAGCCTGAGAATCAGCTCTGCTGTTGCTCTTTGTGTATCTCCCAGGTGTTTACACCTTGTAACCATGTTCAAGACAAGTCACTGTGGTAAGACAAAGTGTGGTGGATGGCTCCTGACCACTGCTAGCTCACAGCTGCTTTTGTTAACCTGCAGACTAGTGCTTGTGTCTCTGCCTTGTGAGCATTGTCACTGTGCATGAAGGTGCAGCTGGAGTTAGGGACATGTAACAGTTCAGTTTGCATTTTATCTATCTCTTAACTTCCTTTAAACAGTCTTTGTCATAGACACTTCCTTTCAGCATCATGTTGCTTCACGCTTTAGTAAAACAAAGCGTGAAGCTGACACGATACAGTAAATCTATTTGTTCCTCTTTTAGAATGATAAAAAAAATAATCTTATATAATACAAGTTGTTTTTTTTTTTTCCTCCTCCAGATATGTACAACTTTGCTTTCCTGCCTTGTGCATTTCTGTGCTCTCATATGACAAAGATTACTAATACGAGATGATTGCAGATGAATAGCTTTACTACTGCTCTTAAGTTACACAGTACAAGTCATCTTAAACTACGTTTAAATCATGACATTGCATTTAACACTTGAAAGAGCATTTAATCTCAAGAGAAAACAGTTTGGTTGCTGACCCAGCGTTATATACACACTCTTTGATGAGCCTTGAAAAGGGATATTTAGTTTGTTCCACCACTTCTCATGAATTTGCAGCTACCAAAGCTCAGTGCAGATTTAAGACCATCTCAGGGAAACAGTTGGTGTTGTAAATGGTGTACATGTTGTAAATGGGAGAAATACTGTTGGGTGCTCGCGAAAACCAAGTGTCACTTTCAGTAGTTTCAAAACCAATTTTCAGTTTTTCCAGAGTACATCTCTTCTGTAGAGAGATGATCTTGAGTTCCTATGAAAAAGCTGAGTTTTGTGTATTTGGGGTGAGGAGGGGTCTCTAGAAAAGCCTTTCATAGGGAAATCCTTTATTAAGTATAAGCATTTATGATGCAGGGAAAGATTCTCTGAACTGCTGAATGAACTTTGCCAGCCATTGCTTCTGTCTGTTATTAAATTGGTTCATTAGGTTGTTTTTCTAGTGTGATAGAATGAATCTGAAATTACAGATTCCTCCTCCTGCTGCCTTGGAGCTAACATGTCCCCATTAGCAAAAGTAAAACATCACTTATAATGAGAATTTGTGACTGCCTTTTGAAGAGGAACAGAGATGGAAAATGAGAGCAGAGCTTGCCCCTTTTTCACTCTCTGCACCAATGGTGTCAATATTGGTGCAGAGGTGTTGCAACTTAGCCACGCACATTTGTGCTTCTTCACCCTTCCAGAACAAGTAAGAAAGCAGTCAGGTCTGTGTCCCTGCAATTCACAGTTTCTTTTGTAGCCGTCTGGTTTCAGTGCTGCTGTTGAGGTGCATTGGCTTCTTAATATTTGCTCTGCCAGAGCTGTACCCCATGGATATGAAATCCTTTACTGGAAGTATTGTACCCCATGGATCTGAATTCTTTCCTGTGAGGGTGGTCAGACACTGGAACAGGTTGCCCAGAGAAGCTGTGAATGCCACCTCCCTGGAAGTGTTCAAGGCCAGGCTGGATGAGGCTTTGAGCAACCTGGTCTAGTGGAAGGTGTCCCTGCTGATGGCAGGGGGGTTTGAACTGGATGATCTTTAAGGTCCCTCCCAACCCAAACCATTCTGTGATCTGCCCTGAGAGAGAGAGAGACCTGTGAAAGCCTGTGTGCAACCACAAGCTCACTGGTTGGGTTGCTGGCTCAGTTCCAGTTTACAGGTAATATCACTGGTTTAATCTGTGCTGGGACTCCCCCCACCTGCACGTGTAACTCACTGTGGAAGTTAACAGACCAGGCGGAGCATTTCTCTTCTCTATTGTATGGGTTTCCATGCATTTCCTATTCTATAGTGTGTTAGTGCCTGTGGGGGTGGCTTAAGCAGTGTGGGTGGGAGGGGAAGTCTCCATGTTACTTGGTGACTGAAGGCTTCAAAAGCATCTTTCTAAGTTAGAAACCAGATGGCTGTAGTGTAAATCATTGAAGATATTTGCTGTTTGTATCAAGACAGGGAGGATCTTTTAAAGAAAGAAGATCCTTCAGGAATGAGGGAAAGAAAGAGAAAACGAAATAAGTTTTTAGTAGCTATACAGACTTCCAGATGTAGTACTTGTTTTACTAATTCTTACTACCAGTTGTATTCATATTTCATTATGATTTATTATAGTTTTTTGTGTTTTTAGAATAATAACACTTTCTTGGGTAAGAAAAGATGGCCCTTTGCTGGGGGTTGTATCTTGAGATGGCTTAAGGAACACAAACTATTTCTTGCTCCTCTGCAGATATCTGTTACCTTTAAGTATGTTAGATTCTCTGCTTTCATTTTTCACCTGTAAAACAGGCACAGTATGCTGTTGTGCATACTACCAGGTCTGCTTGGAACACAAATATATCAAAGATGAGGCAGGAGAAACTAGCCTGGACCACTAGTAATGGCTATGTTCAAAATGCCTTTAAATTATTCTTTATTTTTCTATATCTGTGCAGAACCTTTCAGCTTTCATGGTCTCCACTAGCATTTTGCAGACGCTGCTCTGTATTTTTAGAGTCCCTTCTGAGACCAAGGACAGCAATTCTTGTAGACTGCTGAATGTACAGCAGTGCTGAGGTGGCTTTTGATGGAAAGTGCAATCCCTGTTTGGGTGGGTGGGTTGGTTGGTTGGTTTGTTTTCCCATTCCTTGTTCATACTGTCTGGGGACCTTGGAGCACCATGGGGATTAGACAGAACTTCTGTGGTCTCATCTGAAAGCACCTTGCATAGGACTGGATTCAGCTTTTTTGAGCTCTGTCTGATCTTCTGTTTAAAAGAAAGAAACAAATTAGTTAAGTCATAACATACTGTGTTTTAAAACTGTGTCTAATGTAAAGGATATTAGAATATTTTAAGTGCTTAAAACCAGTTGGTTTAAATCTTGACATCTTTTTGTCTAAAGACTAAGCACACTACAGTAATAGATGTGTATTATGATTTTTTTATTTTCTTTTTTTTTATATTTTGTTTTAATTCTGTGGCTTGTTTTGATTCATCTATTGTTCCATTGCAGGGTAAGATTTGGTTAATAGATTTTAACCCATTTGGTGAAGTAACAGACTCCTTGCTGTTTACGTGGGAAGAACTGACCTCTGGGAAAAACTTGAAAGGAGACCAGGGTGAAGGGGAAGCAACAGAACAGGTACAGCCCTGTGGTGAGAGAGGCTGGCTAACAAATCCAACAGACCTTATGGCCTTTTTTTTATTTGTTTGTTTTTTTCTTTGTTATAATCAAATTGTGATGCAAATCCCATTGAAGTAAATGAATGTCCTTAACTCATGAAGCGTAAACTCTTTGTGAGCAGAATCTACCTTATTAGACAGCAGTTAATCTCAACTAGTATCCCATGCTGGCTTTAGATGCCTGCAAGAGAATTTTTAGTGCAAATGGTACAAGCCCATATTGTAGCTTAGACCACATTGTGAAGCAGATGCCCTGAAACTTGCTCTTACACAGTTTTGATACTCTTTTCAATTTCTCTTAAAATCTGTTCCTTTTCTATTTAACCACTTAAAGTTCTGATTTCTTCCTGATATCTGTCATACAGTTTCCCAGAGTTCCAGATTTATGTTTGGAGGGAGGGAAAAAGAAGCTTAACTTCTGTCTCTTCCTCATATCAAATATCCTCAGGGAAGCCTTGTCCTCTGGTTGAACTCCCTGACTTGCAGAGCAGGGCTTTTCTATCCCTCTTCCAAGCTGCATTGCCTCCATAAAAACAAATAGCTTCCTGTTAATACAGAGAGAGAGAAATAGTCTTCATTTATTTGTACTCCAGCTTTTTTTTTTCACTGCATGCTTAAGACTGAGTCCTCACATCTTAATGGGTCCTTGGACAGCTGGATAGAAGATATGAAGTAATATGTTACTTGATCTTGGGAAACACTTGGTAGTTGTTTGAGGAGAGACAGGTAGTCAGAAAACATGGGCTTTTCTTTATTTTCTAGCTGTTAAACTGCATTAGAGGTGACTGAAATGAGCTGATTGTAATACTGAGCTTTGCTTTAGTTCTGTTGCCGTTTTCATAAAACACTGAAAGGGAAATACACCGCTCTGCAGTCTGTCCTTCATGCCCTTTTCTCTTAGTCTCAACGTGTGTCATTCATGCCCTTTTCTCTTGGTCTCAACGTGTGGCTATTGCTGTATGAAAACCCACTCAAAGAACCTTCCTGCTAAAGGCTGTGTCTCCTTTATTGAAACACACTCCCAATTCTTGAGCTGTCCATGGGACACCTGAATTTTGTTTTGAGGGTTTCTTTTAGTCAGGGCCAGACGCGTTACACAGTTTTCTCTGGTATAAGCCTGAATGAAAAGTAGAATGACTTGTCTTCATGCTTCAGCTTAGTTCCGATCACAGAATCTGTTGTGAAGTTACTGAACTCCTGTCTTTAAAATGGAGCTGCTTATTGCCATACAGTGAGCAATTATGTTGCACGACAACACATTGAACTAAAAATTTTATCCGTTTACCCAAAACCTGTTGCTACAATTGAGCATTTAGAGATATTTTTGGATCTTTTTTTGAGATATTTTTTCCTTCAATAAGTAAATTGATTGGAAAGCTTAGTTCGTAATTTCTGTAAGGTTATAGTTGCAAATATGGGTTTAAACAAGGAACTTGTGAAGACAAGTTTAGGGATTCTGTCATTTTCTTTATCCACATATTTATGTAAATGCTGTTGCCCAAAGTTCCTTATAGCTCCATTATTACAGCACTGTTATAACCATATGTATGTTAAATGCATTAATAATTGATACACTGTAGAAACTTTAAAGTGAGGTAATTAATGCCTCTATTTGACTGTTACTAGCACTTTAACTTTTACTCTTATGTGGGCAGAGTTTTTAATAAGAAAACTACAATTTTTAGAAAGCACAGGTTTAGTTGAACGAACGCCAAATAAACTCATTGGCAAAGTGACTCAGACAATCTCATGGAGGAGTTCAAAAACCATTGCTAGCTTTATTCACATACACTGTTCTTGTCTCATTCAATATCTTTTCCAAAGGACTATCCAGTTTTCCGTTGTACAAACAGTAAAGTTACTGTCCAGCCTAGTCCGTATCTGAGTTACCGACTGCCGAAAGATTTTGTGGACCTTTCTACAGGAGAGGATGTTCACAAATTAATTGACTTTCTTAAACTGGTAAGAACTACTGAAAAAAATTTCCTTCTGACCTTCAATCTTTGTGAAATGGCAACATCCAAGTGCCTGGAATTGTGTTTTTGTAATTAACATAGGTTACATAATTACGGCAAAAGTATGAAGCTATCATACAGTGTATTGTTGGGTTGTTTTCTTGTTTTTTTGGGTTTTTAACTGATGAAGAACAAGCTTTCATACTGATCTCACTTCAGTTAATTAGTTTTATCTTTATGGGAAGCAATGAATGCAGTTTGACAAATTTTACTGAAGGACCTAACTGTTTTCTTATTTAAATGTAAATACAAATGTAGTATAAATGGAAATGTATTTTTTGAATGGCTGAAGCTAATGCTTTTAAGAACTTCTTTAAAAGTTATAATGTAAGTATATTAGGAAAAACCTTAAACACTTGTTCCTTTTTCAATACAATTTCTTTGTTCCTTTGAACAGTGACGTGAAAACGTGACATCTTTGTAAGTGAGGGAAGGGAGGTCAGGTTGTCTCCACCTTGACCACTGACTTCTGCCACCACCATGTTTTCTGGTTCTTGTATATTCTATTGATTAATGTATGGGGTAAATCTTGTTCTTTACTGGAAATAAAATCCTGTAGTTTGGGATGGGGGAGAGGGTTGATATTGCTCTGTTCCATTTGCTGGAAACATTATCTCTTACCATTCAAATAATGGCTTAGAAATGCAGTCATTGTCTAATATCCATTGTATCTGGAAACACTTGTCATGATTTATTAGTGCTCTTAAATTCAGATAACTGTTCTAAAATCATGAACTCTCCTGTTCTGTTGACAGAAAAGAAACCAGCAAGATGATGACTGAGGTATCAAGAAGCATTACACTGAATTACAAGCAAGAAATGTGGCAAAAAGCTATATTTAGCATAACTATTAAGCTATCAATTTAAAGAAAACCTGCTTTTTATAGTCAGTGAAAGAACTTAAGAGCTGCTCATCCTGTGTGTCTGTTGGCTCATATAAAAGAGTAGAAAAGGTTTTTCAGGGAAACATGAAAGGCCAGGGTGAGTTCTCACTGGATTCCAGGTTAAGTGCAGTTATATCATGGTGCAAGCAAGCAACAATCTGAGTGCAGCTGAAGAACTGCTTTCCTGTCTCATGATGTGAGGATTGATGCCACTGAGGTATGCCATTGGACTCTTCAGTGATAAATATGACAACATTTAATGCTTGTGCAGTTAAAACATCAAACATTCTCTGAATTTAGGCACAGTCTTGCTTAAGATATGGTATAGTCACAAGGAAAGAAAAGAATGTATGTTTTTTCTGTAGTAACCTTTTAATATTGTAAATTTACTTTGTTTTGGGAGCACTTCTCATCCTTTCTTTATGTCAAAGAAGAAAAGAAAAAATGAGGAGAAGGGATTTTTTTTTCTTTGTTACGAGGGATAATGTTTAATTTCAGAGAACAGCTGTAGCTATAGGAGACTACTTAAGGTTTTAAAATTTTGCATTTCAGGAATTTGAAATTCTGAATGCATTTCAAATAAAGTAATATTTTCACAGTGGATAAAGCTATGAAATTTGTTAAACTTCACCAAATTTCATTTCATTTTCATAGTAAAGCTTTCTTGAAACTTATTTTTTAACTTGATTGCATACTAGATATCATCTGTGACTTTAATATAAATAGTTAACATAGCATCAGCCTGTGATTTTTATATCATTTCTTTTGTATCACATCTCTGCATTCCTTAAGGAAATTAATATTCTTTCAGCTCTTAAAATTCTGTATTCATTTGGTGGTACTTCATGTTTTTTGTATAAAAGGAAGCTTGGCTAAATTTGGGGAAACACAAGTTCTTGTTATGGATTGTGGTTATTTGGGAGGTGGGGAGAGGACAGTTTCAGATGAAGAACCAGCTAACTTTTGGATATAAGTGTTTACATGGCATTAATTTGTTAACTGTGTGCACAATTCCTGTTGAAAATAAAGGACATTTGGAGGTGCTCACAGCCCCGGGAAGTTGGTTCCTGTTTCAAACCAGTTATGTGACACTTTGTGCGTGTATATAAAGCTGTTCATGTTTCTTTGCATTGCTTTTGCTGTCAAATTGATATGGTGCTCAGTTACAATCTGTTCTGAGATGTTAAATTTGAGCTAGATGTTAAATTATTACTCACTGTCTTTATTTTTCTTCAGTTTTGAATGAATACTTACTCTAGTTAAAGATTATGCAGATTAAGAATCCAGTTCTACCAAATGTATTGATGAAACATCACAGATTAAAACTCCTGGAGTCTGAGAGTATGAGATCTGCCCTACCCTTGAAGCGATGGAATCTCCTTTTCAATAGTATTTTGTACACAGTAGATGATCATTAACTCAGGGCTGAGCTCTACCTGATCCTGCCGTACTGCAGGGCTTTGGATGAGTTTTTCTCACCATTATCAGAGGGATTATTTGAGTATAAATGTCTTTAAATCAGGTAGGAACTTCAAAACTTAAAAAATCTAGCCACGCTTCCTTTACACAGATAATGCCCTGGAATTTTCAGCAGATTCATAAATGTTTCTGAACTGCAGATTATTGTCTTTAAAAATACTGAGTCCTGATTTAAAGCTGTAGGTTATTGTCATGCATCTTTTTTGTGGTCTCCACTAGTTAATTTACCATTATCACATCTTTCTGGGCTGGGTATTCACCAGAACATACATGGTATTGGGACCAATTTGGTGGGACCCTGTGCACTCTGTAGAGTGTCCCTTCAGGTGAGTAGGCTGGAGCCAAGATAAGTGAATTCAAAGTTTGTGTTTCTCCCCTATAATTTACTAACAGATGACCAAATCTGAATTAATGGACTGCTCAGCCAAGCTATCAAACACTGATAGCTAACTTCATTTCAGAGTTACAGTAATTTATGCCACTTCCTCTGGGCTTAGTTTTAATGAAGAACCATAAAAGGTAGCAGAGCAAAAATATTAGTCCCATGTTCAGGTCTTGATACAGAAGGAGTCCCCACTATAAAAAATCTGTTCTGCATAATAAGAACCATATTCTTACAATTTAAATACATACCTTTATTTTGCTTCTTTTTCCAACTTCAGGTAACCAGATGTTGATTATTTTTTTTTGTCTGCTGGATTAAAGATTCCTCTTCTAAAATAATTTTCATCCATATGACTTCTTGATCTGTGAGGATAACTAACAAATATATTCCTCTTGAGGGGCTGAGGAAGCCAATGTTGATACATTAAAAATGCTTCAGATCAGTTTTAAGCTGAATAGTATATGACTCTTCATTCTGTTTCAGGTCATCACAAAATCAGTTTCTACCTCTAGCATTCATACAGAAATTTAAAAATTCAGAATTCCAATTTTTCAGGTCCTTTTTCATGTGTTTTGAAGATATGATCACCATTTGCTGAGTAAGGACTAACTATATACTATATATTCTTAGTTATATGCTTAAAACATTATAGAAAGATAATTGCAATCTTGTCTAGATGACAAACATAAGAAGTTTTGGAGGGAGGTGGCCTGCAGTTGTTTTATACAGATGATATGCTTGCCAAACACTCAAAGTCTGGCTGTGTCTAATGGCTCAAGTGTAGTGAGGCTCAGTTCTTGGGCTGCAGCTCTGCCAGGAACACCAAAGAAAAGTTCATTATGTCACAGCCAATGCTTGCAATAATTAATCTCCCAGATGGATAGTGGGAATCAGGGTTCCAGTAACCCTGTAAGTAGCAGTTACTAACATGTACTGGCTTAGTTCAGGATTTGGAATAATGCTCCTGTACTTCTGGGCTGCAGACTGTCCAGTCTGTTTGTATTCCTTTGACTCTTCTTTTTCTAGTGTTGTCCACATCTTTCCACCAATCTGATACTTGGGTGAATGTTAAGATCATAATAAGCAGCAGCATGGATAATACTGATCTGAATTTTAAAACCTCTCTCTGTCCACTTTCCCTCCCTCTTAGAAAGAGTTGGTTTTGAGTGGTGCTCTGTAATAACTGAAAAAAACCCTGAAAATAGGGGAATAATAACAAGCTCTGAGTCTTAGTAACATGAATGCCACTTGTTCAATTCTGGTCACAGTGCATGGCTTGTAAAAATCTTAACTGACTAGAAATTTCACGCATCTTATGCACTCACCTGTTGCTGATCTCCAGGATGCAGTGCTGGCCAGAAAAAGGGTACCCAGTGAGATGCAGTTTAGATGCCCATATAAGCAATACAGACGATTAGACCAAACTGTTCATGGTTTCAGGCTTTCAGGAGAGCATTGCCAGATGAAAGGACTCCAAAATATATCAGTGGTAGCATGGAGATGGGGAATAGCATGGCACAAACTTGTGTAGAAATACTTCTGGTACCTTGGTGAATGACTGAGTTTAGCTTTCACCAACTGTCCCAAACCTGAAGTGTCGAATAGCTGGAGAAGACCACGGGGTATCTGTCAGTGAGTATAAACAAGCCAATCATCTTGGCAACTGGTAAATAATTTCAACCTCACAGTCCAAGAGTATACAATTCAGGTTGTGTTTGGGTAGCAAGTCTATCACTTGAAGAAATAATATTGAATTAAAATATATATCTTTGGCTAAGAGAAGATGGACCTTAAAGCGTAATACAGAAACAGACTGTAGAGCTTTTGGTCATGATGGATACTTGGTAATGCTGATATTTAGAGGCTTAATACATCTCTTAACTAAATTTGCTTGGATGTTGAAATAACAGTGTCTTTGTTTCTGTTTGAATTTGATGACTTTTGTAAAGAGAAAGTCTCCAGCTTGTGGTCATCCTGAAATGATATAGAATTAAAATAAGACTTGATGCCATAACTGGGGTATTTTGAGCAGACTTGAAGCTTTCCCAAAGGTACAGAGTACTTAATCAGTAATGTGTGATCATCGAGTTTTATAGTAATAAAGATGTTGGTGCTGCAGTAAGAGTGTGGGGTTTTTTTTGGGGCGATCAATCAATGCCTGCTGTATTTCTGTGTGTGAACTATTGTAGCAATGTATTCCCTGGGTACCGAGAGTGTTTTGACTGCTCTGAGTTATTCTGTTAATACCTGAACAGGCTTCTTCCAACAACGTATTTTGGCAGATTGTAAGGAAAACTTGGTTGGCTGGTTGATCAAAAATACTGACTTCTCAGAACCTTTCTGCATGGAAGCATGCTAGTTACAAATAAACTTTCAGGAGAGATTTGTGACTCCTAAACAGCATTTCTATCCAAAGGAAAGAAAAAAGTCAATACTTGTTATTTCTTGTCTTTAGGGCTCAAATCCAAAGGGTGGAGATGCTTGACAGTTTTGGCTTCTATCTTAGCTTCTGCTGTGAACCTGTGTCCTGACCAAGTGTTGCACTTCACTGATGTAAATGAATTATTTGTTGGAGCTGGGACTGTAAGACACAGGAGAGAGTGGATCAAGAACGTGTTAAGCTAAAATGTCTGTACAGCAGTATGAGGAATACACAGGAGGAACAGAACTCAGTGTCAATATGTGTCACAAATAGTTGGTGGGTGTTGCAGAGACTTTGGGAGATGAACTGCAGCACTGGAACAGACACACCTGTGGTTCAGGAGGGGCTGGAGGCACGATGCTGAACATCAGCAGTGTCTGTATTTCCAAAGCTTGGGAATCATAGAATCACAGAAGGGGTAGGGTTGAAAGGGAACTTTTAAAGATAATCCAGTTCAGCCCTCCTGGGCAGGGACATCTTGCACTAGATCAGGTTGCTCAAAGTCCTGTACAGCCTTACCTTGAACACTTCCAATGATGGTGCATCCACAGCTTCTCTGGGCAGCCTGTTCCTGTGTCTCACCAACTTAATAATGAAAAATTTATTCTTTAATCTCAATCTAAACTGACTTTCTTTCAGTTTAAAAAAACTGCTGCCCCTTGTCCTGTTGCTACAGGCCCTGCTAAAAAGTCTCTCCATCTTTCCTATAAACCCCCTTTAAGTATTGAAAGTGCACTGTAAGGTCTCCCCGGAGCCTTCTCTTCTGCAGGCTGAACACCTCAGCTCTCTCAGCCTTTCTTCATAGCAGAGATGTTCCATCCCTCTGATCATTTTTGTGGCCTCCCCTGGACACACTCCAACAGGTCCATGTATTTCCTGTGCTGAGGACTCAGAACTAGACACAGCACTGCAGATGGGGTCTCACCAGAGTAGAGTAGAGGGGCAGAATCACCTCCTTTGACCTGCTGGCCATGCTTGTCTTGATGCAGCCCAGGGTACACTTGGCTTTCTGGGCTGTGAGCGCGCATTGCTGGCTCATGCCCAGTTTTTCATCTATCAGTATCCCCAAATGATGAAGTCTGGTGGAAATGGGAGGTAGCCCTTGGATATCTATTGGGAAAGTACCCAACTTGGGAAGACTTGAAAAGACAAAAGAGTTAATGGATTTTTTTTCTCCAGAGGGCGGGGTTCATGTTTCAAAAGGTACAGGGTGTTATTCTGGAGCTGGCTGTTCTGAATTACAGTCAGGCTTATTAGAAATGGTTAAAAATCTTCAAGTCAGAGGTAATTCAAGTGAAAGTGGCTGTGGAGTTGGCATTTGGTGCTCTTGAGAAAGCAGGGATATGAGAGAAGCAGAATAAGGACCTCAGAAGGCAGCTTTGATAAGTGTGGGTGTCGATGCCTGGGTCCGTTTGGGAGATGATGGGATAACTGAAGAGAGGTGCTTTTTTTTTAATGGCCCAGCAGCAATCTCCTCATGTGAAGAAAAAATGACATAGCAAGGACTTGTAAGGATCAATCAAAATGAAACTGCAGAAATGGCAAGGAAAGGCGCATGATTAAGTGTGAAAAGATGGATGATTCAGAGAAAACTGATGCGTTTAATGTTTTCTTTGCCTCACTGTATCCTTTTTACAAGCAAAAGAAGGAAACGGAACTTGAATTATCACAAAGTAGCAGAAAAATGGCACT